>NC_058132.1:247013135-247026443 GCF_016433145.1 Gracilinanus agilis
AGAGGAGAGGAGAGGAGAGGAGAGGAGAGGAGAAGAGAAGAGAAGAGAAGAGAAGAGAAGAGAAGAGAAGAGAAGAGAAGAGAAGAGAGGAGAAGAGAGGAGAGGAGAGGAGAGGAGAGGAGAAGAGGAAAGAGGTGAGGAGAGAGAGGAGAGGAGGAGAGAAGAGAGGAGAGAAGACCCAGAATAGAGTCTTGAGAAACATCCAAAGTTATGGGTATGGTACAATGATAAAGAAACAGTAAAGGGAGAGAGAATAAACATTTATATGATTCCTACACTTGTCAGGAACTGCACTAAGCACTTTACAATTATTATCTCATTTGATCTGCACACTAACCCAGTAAGATAGGTAGTATTATTGTCCCCATTTTACAGTTGAGAAAATCAAAACAGACAGAAGTTAAGTGTCTTAACCCAAAGCCATACACCTAGTCAGTTTTTGAGGCCAGCTTTGAAGAGACTGAGAAGGAGCAAATAAAGTCATGAAAACTGAGAGAGGAGAGAGTATCCAGGAGTAAAGTGTGGTCATCAATATCAAGTTCATTACAGAGATCAAGAAGGATGAGGACTAAGAAAATTCCACCAGATTTAATAATTAAGAGAGCTTTGGTAACTGAAGAAAACAATTTACTAGATTACAAATGGCGAAAGAGTGAAGGAGAGGAAGGGAAGTGAAGGCAATGATTATAGACTTTTTTTTTCTGGTAGTTTGAGTGAGAAAGAAAAAAAGAGATGACAGTTGAGGGAATGATAGGTTCAAATGAAAATTTTTTAAGGATTAGGGAAAGCTGTCTGAAGGCAGTAGGGAGGTAACCAGTAGATAGAGGTTGAAAATTAGAGAGGGAATGACAAAGGGGGCATGTTGCTGGAGAAGATTGAAGGAGAGAGGATCAAGGACACATATGAAGGGGATGACCTTGGCAAGGAGAAGAGTCACCTCACTGTCAGAGAATGGGGGGAAGGAGAAGAGAATCTGGAGGATGGAATCTAGCAATTTTGAGATGAAAAGAAGAGAAAGGGTAGCTTGGGCAGTAAAAACAAAAGAGAAGGTCCTCAGCAGAGAGAGTGGGGCAAGGGAAAGTGTTAGGTTTATCAAGCTTGAATCCTCAGCCTTCTGGCAGTGCTCACTTTCTTAGTCTTTTAATCCATTGTCCAGGTCAATAAACAGTTTAAAAGTCTCAGTTTTGGCTCTAAGCCTACATCTCCAAGCTACACCCTGTGCCTGGAAGGCCTCCTTCCTCTCTCAACTTGACAAAATCTTTTCCTTTCATTGTTGAAACAGCTCCTGGAAGTTCCATTTCCCTCAAAGATCCTCTTAGTAACTGGAAAAAGAAATGACAGTCCCAGCCCCCCACCCACCCTCTCTTAATGTGTCATTACTTCCTTTAAATTCACACTCCAGCAAATGCACTACTTTGCTTGCCAAGATGACAGATGCTTTGCTTATATATTTAAATATTTATTCAATGTGTTAATTTCCACATCTACTCAGGCACAGAGGGACTATGAACTGCATTAGCAGGAGTAGCCACATCAATAAAATTAGCATGGATTCTTGAAGTAAGTTAATTTTGATGGTTTATTATTAATGTCAATCTGCAAAGATGCTATGTGCTGCCTCAGACTGTTTATATCTTGAATAAATGCACTGTATTTATTTGTGGAATCAAAAGGTGGAGTGAAAAAATGTGCCTTTAGTCAGAGGAGCTGGGTTCAAATCCCCGATCTTCCAATTTATGTGGATGTAGATGACTTTTGGTGAATTAATTTAATCTCTTGGTTTCTCCATCTGTAAAACAATGGGAAAGATTAAATGTCCTTTAAAGTCTTTCCCAATTCTAAATTTATGATCGCATAATCATATGTTAGAGCTGAGAGGATATTAGAGATCATCTGGCCCAACTGAGATCCAGAAGGGGGAAATGACTTGGTCAAAGTCACATAGCTAGTTAGATTTTTTTTTTTTTTTTGGTAAACCCTTTCCTTCTATTTTAGAATCAATACTGTGCATTAGTTCCAAGGCAGAAGAGAGTCAAGGATTAGGCAATGCCCAGGGTCACACAGCTAGGACGTGTCTAAAGTCAGATTTAAACCTAGGACATCCCATTTCTAGGCCTAGCTCTCAGTCCATTGGGTCGTCTAGCTGCCCCTTACTCAGACTTTTTAAAAAAAATCATAGCACAAGTAATTGGAGCACAACGAATAACTTTTCTATCGAATTGTCAAATTACATTTCCTAGAAAGGAATCACCCTGCTGGATGGACTTTCTTCTCCGTCTTTTGTGTTTAGGCTGAATTTCAGTGAATTGCTTTTTCAGTAAGCTCTCTAATGCATTTCAGGGAAATGAACCTCTGTCCCAGGAAGCAAAAAAGGAATGATTTGAAAGTTATCAACATGATGATAACTTTTCCCTTGCAGTTCAACCATATCAGATCTCCCCACATCATCTCTCTAATTGCCTCTCATGTGAACAGAACAAGGATGAGAACATAAATCACTTGGGACCTGACAGAATAGAATTTGTTTAATCTTACTCCTTTGGTTTTCTTTAAAGAAAAAAAAGTACATAATTTTGGATACTTCAAATAAAAAAGTTAAAAACTTTAGTCTTTAAAATCTAAATTACCGGGGCAGCTGGGTAGCTCAGTGGAGTGAGAGTCAGGCCTAGAGACAGGAAGGTTCAAACCCGGCCTCAGCCACTTCCCAGCTGTGTGACCCTGGGCAAGTCACTTGACCCCCATTGCCCACCCTTACCAATCTTCCACCTATGAGACAATACACCGAAGTACAAGGGTTAAAAAAAAATCTAAATTACCTTCAACCACTTACGAACAAAGGCAGATGACACTGAACATCCCTTAACAAAAGGCTACCGGACATCTTCTGTATAAGTGAAGATGACCAAAAAACAAAACCAAAACCAAAAACCCATAACTGGCTTGCCATTGCAAAGTTTGCCTAGCTGCACTGCAAACACGCCAAACTAAAAAAATCCCCAAATTCTCAGCAGTTACAATTAACATTTCAGTTTTCACTTAAAACCTTCCATTTTGCTTTTGCCAAAATAAAGTTAGTAAAAATGGGAGCACAAAGCAATGGCCAAGAGACACTCAGAACTGTCTCTATCAGAACCAGGAAATACAGTTTGGGATTATAGTATTAAACTTAATAAAGTCTATAATTAAAGGAGCTAAATTTAAAAATTGTGCCTATGTTAGTTCTAAATAGGTAAATTCTTTGAGATCAATTTGTGAATAATTATGGAAATGTTGTTGTATGGATTTAGTATTAACCTTCAGGGCTAGTTCCTGAGTGAAGCCCAGAAGAAAGAAAATGGACAAATAAATCTTTACAATTTGTTATCTAACATCCTCTCTGGGATCACATGCCCAAACCACATGGACACTGGCAAGATCAGACCCTATAAGGGTGACTACTGCTACCAGCAAATTGTATGGGTAACCTTATAGGTAGCTATTCTCCTAGTCGTCTTTCTTTAGTCACATCCAAATCTTTGTGATCCCATTTGGGGCTCTCTTGGTAAAGACACTGGAGTGGTTTACTATTTTCTTCTCTAGCTCATTTTACAATAAGGAAATGGAGGCAAACAGGATTAAGTGACTTACCCAGGGTCTCACAACTAGTGTCTGAGGCTGGATTTGACTTTAGGATGGTGAATTTTCCCTTTTCCAAGCCCAGTGCTCTATCCGCTTCACCACCAACTGCCTCATAAGCCTAAGGCTACCTTGTGGGAAGCCAGAGGCCAATAAGAGAAACAGAGTCTCAAATAGATAAAAATCTGAGACTCTCTTTCTCTTATTGGCCTCCCACACTACCTCAAAGTTCTCCTCGTGTTTTTCCCTTCCATGAGTAGTAGAATCAGTTCTTTAACCAAATACCTTTATTCTAATAATGTATCATTATAACAATAGCTAGTATTTATATAGCACTTTAAAGTTTCTCATTTGATCTTCAAACTAAGGCTGGGAGATGATGGATGAGGAAACTGAGGCTGAATGGCCTTAAGAAATTTGTCCTATGTCACAAAGCTGGGAAGTGTCTGAGGAAGGATTTGATCTTGTCTATCCTGATGCTGACATATTCTTAGAAAGCACGAACAGAAGTTAAAAAGTGTCTCCCTCAAAATCTGGTAAAAACTCTCCCACAAGTACCCAGAGGATCTAGGTTGGGGGGAGTAGGGGAGAGGGAAGAACAGACATGAATATAAAGTAGGAACGGATTAAGGCACAAAGTGCAGCCAGGAAGACAAGTTGTGAAAGAATTCACACCTTTGCAAGTGCAGGGCCCTTTTTTCCCTGGAGCACCCTAAATGAGTACAAAGTTCATTGTGGCATATGGTACAGCTCACTGCTCAAGTGGGCTGGCTCTTCACAGGTATAGTATTTCTGCCAGACAGGGGTACATCTGGCCTTTAATGCCTCTCCAAAAGTCCCTTCATTCACTGGCCAGTGTCTGAAATGCCATGATAATGTATGATGATCGACTGTGAATGACAATTATTCTCAATGAGGCACAATTCCAAAGGACCCACGAAGAAAAAGGATATCTAGCACCATAGAAGGAACAGACGGAGTCGGAATGCAGATTGAAACATACTGTTCTTCACTTTATTTCCCTCATGAATTTTCTCTAGTGTAAGCAATATGTGTCTTGTTTCACAACATGACAAAAAGCGAAATATGTGTTATGTAATAATATATGCAACCTATATCATATTACCTGCTTTCTTGGGGAGGGGGAATTGGTGAGAAGGAAGGGGGGGATAGAATGAAACATATAATTTAGAAAATAACTAATGTAAGAATTTGTTTCTTTTGGATAAGCAGATTTATTATAATTTGTTACATATTTATGACAAATTATATGTATTGTATAATTGTTATATTACATATTATGATAGATTATATATAAAAATAAAAATAAGTGGTAATCAAAAAATGCTATCCACAGCCAACAAAAGGAATGATGGGAGTTCTGATTGCAGATCAAAGCATGCCATTTTTCACTTTATTTCCTCTCTGAGTTTTTTTTAATTGTATGTATGGTATGACTCTTCTTTCACAGCATGAGGAATATGGAGATATGTATTGTATGACAGCACTGGTATAATCTATATCACACTCCTTACCACCTCAGGGAGAGGAAAAGGGAGGGAGAGAGAATCTGAATTGAATAATGTCAGATGACAATTGTCAAAAGTTGTTTCTATATGTAATTGAGAAAAAGGTTTAAAAAATATATATTAAAAAAAAAAAAGAATCCCTAACCTGAAAAAAAAAGAAATTCATCCTGTTAGTCTAAGCCTTTCAATCCTTGTTAAATTTTAAATATCTCTCCAGGGATACCAACTTTAAATTTTTATCAGTTACTGACTGAACACATTTCGATTCTTTTTATAATAGGAATTTTGAATTGAGGAGGAGGAACAGGCAAAGATACTCATAGTATTCTACATGGGTTCAAATTCTACCTCTGACACTATCTACCTGTTTTTTAAATTTAATTAATTAATTTAGAATATTTTGCCATGATTACATGATTTGTGTTCTTTCCTCCCCTCCCCAAACCTGTCCCATAGCCGACGCACAATTCCACTGGGTTTTGCATGTGTCACTGATCAAGACCTATTTCCATATTATTAATATTTGCATTAGGGTGATCACATAGAGTCTATATCCTCAATCATGTCCCCATCGACCCATGTGATCAAGCAGTTGTTTTTCTTATGTGTTTCTTCTTCCATAGTTTTTTCTCTGGATGTGAATAGTGTTCTTTCTCTTAAGTCCCTCAGAAACGTCTTGGATCATTGCATTGCTGCTAGTAGAAAAGTCTATTACATTTGATTGTGTCACAGTTTATCAGTCTGTGTACAATGTTCTCCTGAATCTGCTCCTTTCACTCTGCATCAATTCCTAGAGGTCTTTCAATTCACATGGAATTCCTCCAGTTCATTATTCCTTTGAGCGCAATAGTATTCCATCACCAGCAGATACCACAATTTGTTCAGCCATTCTCCAATCAAAGGGCATCCCCTCATTTTCCAATTTTTTGCCACCACAGAGTGGCTATGAATATTTTTGTACAAGTCTTTTTTCTTATTATCTCTTTGGGGTACAAACCCAGTGACATTATCTACCTCTTACCTTGGGCAACTCTTTTACTTCCCTGTGACTCAGTTTCCTCATCTGTACAGAAAAGGTTGGTGTAGCTGACCCTAGAATCCCTATCAGTTCTAGAACCTCTAGATCTCTTGATTTTGTAGATATACAATTCTTTAATTCTAATAACTATATCTGGGTAACTCTGGGAGTGGAGAAGAGGCAAAAGGACACACCACCTGCTAAAAAACAAATTCCCTTCCTTTTTCCCCTCACGATTTTGCCTGGAGTGACCCAAGCAAAATTACCTTTTCATGAGGTTGTGTAGGGATAAATATTGAAGTGAATATATCCATGTGTTCGTAAATGCTGGCCTTCCAGTTAGAGAGACTGGAGAGAAGATAAATGTAGTTCTGTTCTTTGAGAACTGAGAGCTTTGGTGGCTTGGACTATGAGAAGGCCTGGATCAAGGCCAAACAGTGAATGTGCTTAGGCAATGTGCAAAGTTTTCTCTCTTTCTGGATGTTTTCTTTTTCTTCTTTTTAAAATTAAGAATGGGTCTTAATTTCACACTGTCTCTGAAGATTATGCTATTTTTTTCACTAGTTTGCATTGTTACCCAGAAGAAATACAGGAAACACAGGAAGACAATCCCCAAGACAGCTGATTTCCCTTTGCAGTTCAAGAGCTAAGAACCACTTTTAAATTAAAGAACCAAAGTTTAAATAGAGATGACGAAATTCATTGTGGGTTTAACAAACGCTCGAGAGAATTAAAAAAAAACCAACCCATGAAATGTTAGATTTGAAAATTAAGATTCATTAACTTCATTAAAAAATAAGATAAACTTTCTTTTTAAGCCATCACCTTGCTCAAGAGCCTATCAAGGCCCTCCATTATCTGGCTGCAATCTTATTTCTCTCTAGTCCATGACATGAACTCTCCTCTAATTAGGTCAATGGCCCTATTGTCTTGTAGGGCACACATTGTACACATTCTTGACTTGTTACCTTTTTTTTTTGATATGGTTCATTTGACCTAAAATGTTTTTCTTCCTTCCTTTTCTCCCCCTCTTCAAATTCTACCCATCCTGCCAGGCTCAAGACTCACATCCTCCATGATAATGATCGGATTACTGTGTTCTAAGCCATGATATCAAATCATTACTGAAATGGCCCTGAGAGATGATCTCATTCCATTTTATACATAAGAAAATGGAGGTCTAGAGGTTTATTTGCCCAAGATTGCATACAGCTAGTTGTTTCTTATCCATGAGATTTATCTAGCCATCTATCTCTATCTTAAAATTTAGTTGTTTTTCAGTTATTTTTCAGCAGTGTCAGTTTCTTTTTGACCCACTTGGGGTTTTTCTGACAAAGATACTGGAGTGGTTTGCCATTTCCTTCTCCAGCTCCTTTTCACAGATGAGGAACTGAGGGCAGAGTTAAGTGACTTGCCCAAGGTCACATGGCAAACAAGTATCTGAGGCCAGATGAAGCTGAGAAATATGAGTCTATCTAGTGTCTGATTGACATTATTTTTTTCCTTTTTTAATAATATTTTATTTTTTCCCAATTATGTGAAAAATCAATTTTAACCTTTTTGGGGGAGTTTGAGCCAAATTCTCACCCTCCTTTCCTCTCAGCACTCCCCCCTCCATGAGACAACCCACAATCTGATATAGATTTTACATGTGTAATAGTGTAAAACATGTTTCCATATTAGGAAATGTCCAAATTAATTTGCAACACAATTTTTTAAAACTCTTACCTTCTGTCTGAGAATCAATGCTGTGTATTGGTTCCGAGGCAGAAGAGTAGTAAGAGGTAGTTAATGGGGGTTAGGTGACTTGCTCAAGGTCACATAGCTAGGAAGTGTCTGAGGCCAGATTTGAACCCAGGACCTCCTGCCTTTAGGCCTGGCTTTCAAACCACTGAGCTACCCAGCTGCCCACTGTGGCACTCTATTCATTGTAAACCCTAGCTACCCTACCTTAAAATACTCAATCACTAAATTTATAGTACTTGAATTCAAAGAAGAATACTATGAATTTTAAGCAAAAATCTACATTTACTCATCCCTGTCCTCTCTCCTGCATTTTATAACATTCCTGAAGCCAGTGCTTAAACACTCAGTCTCTAGTGTCCTGGTGACACTTCCATGACTGGAATAATTTTTTTCATCTTTGCCTCCTAGTTTTCAAGTCAGCTCAGACCTTACCTTCTGCAGGAGCCCTTTCCTGAACTCCCTCAATACGGTTTCCTTCCCTCTGAGATTTGCTTTGGTTTAATATCTATATCTTGTAGGCAAATTCTATTTGCATACTGTCACCCCCATCATAAAATGTTAATTCCTTGAGGGCACTTAGCACAGTGCCTGGCTGTGCTAAGTACTAAATAAATCCTTTGTGATGACTACAGAGAGGAGATTCCAAGCCTCTTTCTTGAATTTTCCTCCTTTTTTTTGCTTCCTCTGTTCCCATCTTTCTTTCTATTTTTCTTTTTCCAAGGTCTTTATACCTCTTTTTCTTCCTGTCTCCCAACCATCTATACCTGGAGTTTCCAACAGGCTAACCTGGTTAATCACAAACTAGAACCTGTTCTCTAAACTCCTCAATTTCATTGTATTTTGAGTCAGTCCACTCTTGAGTAGAATGATAGAGCTGGGAAGGACCAGAGAGGTCACCCATACAGAAATGCTTAATTTTACAGATGCAGAAACTGAATTCCAGCAACATGGCTACTCACTGACACAACCTCCAAGTTGGCAGGGGAGCAGGATCTAGGTCTTGGACAACTCAAGTATCCTGGTTGCCATCACAATGCTCTTTCCTTATCCCATGTTTCTCTTTCAATTGTTCTATAATTGTTTCATGAATGCATGGTTTCTTTAATCCTTGAGCTCAGAAATTGTACTTTTAACTTTTTTTTTCTTTTTATACTTAGGGCTCAGTGTTGGACTCAAATAGGCAGGATGGTGTAAATGGAGAGAGCACTGAGTGAGGAACTTTGGACTCCAGGCTTCCCTCCAATACTTACTTACCATGTAACCTCTGACAAATCACTTAGCTTCTGTGAACCTCAGTTTCCTTAGTAATGCTTCAAAAGACCCCTGACCTCACTGAAGTGGATATTCCCTCCAATGGTAAAGATAATACACCTACACTCTTCCATCCTTTCCTCCTGTCGACTCAGGAATGCCCATTATAAGGTGCCATCCAGAAAGCTGGAGAATTTCTTTTTGGCCATTTAATATTATATGTTTATCAGAATGGTATTTGGGCTATGTTTCTGGTATACTTCATAATCACTTACACGACTGGATCATTTCCTTTTCCAATCATGCATCTCTTTTTAAAATTATTTTTAATTCTATTTTCTAGATTACATGTAGATACAATTTTTAATTATTGTTTTCCAGCATTTTGCTATCTGTATTCTCTTTTTCCCTCCAACTCCTCCTGCCTCCCCGAGACACCAAGAAATGTGATATAGGTTATATGTGTGCTAACATGTAATACCTATTTCCATATTTGTCATGTCATGAAAGAAGATATCACTTATACAAGAGAAAAAGTCCCGAAGAACATCGAGTGAAAAAATGGTATGTCTTCAGACCCATTTCCTTCTATGGTAGTGAATAACCTTTTTCATGTTGAATCCCTTGGAGTTATCTTGGATCTTTCCATTGTTGGTAACAATGAAGTCACTCACAATTGATCATGGTACATTATTGCTGTTACTATGTACCACATTCTCCTGGTTCACATCTCATATTTTTAAAGCTATTTCTTGCTTGCAAGTCATCATTGGCAACATATTGCTGGTTATTTATGCCCATCATATTTCTCCACATTGCTCTGGAGGTCACCCCAAATTTTGATTTTAAAGAATTGATTTTCAATGGTTTGCAGGCATAGAGTGCCCTAGAAGAATACTAATATTAAATAGATCTCTGTTTCAAAGAGAAAAAGTCTGTATATTTCCAGTTATAACACAGACCTCACCTTTCCTCATATTAAATTTTGAGTCAAGCTTTATGGCCCAACTATGGTATTTGTGTAAGATATACACACTGATAGGCCCACTTAATGCACTCTCTGTCCAACAACATATTCATAATATAGGCAATAGGAATTTGTCATCTACTTGATTTTTCTGGTGCGGATTGTTTTAAACATTTTTGAGAGCTTGAAAGTTTAATTGATGAGGTTTTATAATGATGCTTTGTACAATCTGCACACTATTTTTTATGGGCAGGAACATTCCAGAACCTAAATCTATTGAGAATCCATCTTTTATTTGGATTCTGTGCTAGACAACCTCTTTGAGGAGGGCATAAACCTTTAGCAAGCTTTCACTATTGTCTGTTTTATAATCTGTCTTGATACTGATTGTAAGAACATTAGAAGGCTCAGTAATTGAAAACCAGGTCTAGAGATGAGAATGCTTGGGTTCAAATCTGGCCTCAGATATTTCCTAGCTGTGTGAACCTGGGCAAGTCACTTAACCTCCATGGCTTAGCCCTTACTGCTTTTCTGCTTTGGAACCAATACACAGAATTGATTCTAAGGCTGAAGGTAAGGGTTTTAAAAAATTACTGAAGAAAGATGTCTCTATTGCATTTATCAGTCTTGTATGATACTAGCATATGTGCAGGAGACATCTTTTTGGAGGAGTTTAATTTTGTCCTACCTACTCAAATGCTTTTTTATAATCAACAAAAAACATAGAACATTCTATTTTCTGCTTCTTTCAGGCAATTAAATGAGGATCAAGATGTAGTCTATTATAGAATATCATTTGTGAAAACCTGTTAGCATTCTGGAAGATCTTAATATATGGTCTAAAGCCTCATGATTCTTTTAAAAATTATTTAATTTTATCCTTTTTAATTAACAAGCATTTTCCTTCCACCATGAAGAGAAAAAAAAACCCCTTCATAACAAATGTGCATATTTAAGCAAAACAAGTTTCCGTGTTGGTTATTTAAAAAAAAAAAGAGTCTAATTCTGAATCTTGAGTCTATCACCTTTCAAGAGTAGCAGGTTCAGTCTTCTGGAATCCTCATTGGTCATTGCATTGGACCAGACTTCTTTAGAACTTTTCTAAATTTTCTGACTTTACAATGTTACAATTATGATGTTTCTAGTTTTACTTATTTTACTCTGCATCAATTCATACATGTCTTCCTAGGTTTCTCTGAAACTATTCCTCTCGTCATTTGGTACAGCACGATAACATTCATTACATTTCTACACTTTTTCAGCCATTCCACAACTGATGGGAACTCCTTAATTTCCAGTTTTTACTATCACAAAAAAATCTTTTCTAAGTATTCTTGTATATATGGTTCTTTTTCTTTGATCTCTTGGGGGAACAGGCCTATTAATATTATAAGTGGGTCAAAAAACTATATGGTACTTCCTCTTCCATTATTCTACCAGAAAAGGAGACTAAGCAGCACTAAGGGATATTAAAATTTTTTTTCTTTGTTTCCTAGGTTACCATAGTCAAGAAAGTCATTAAGTAGAGGCCAATTCAGTATTGATTTACCTCTTCTTACTTTGCTAGGTAAATCTTCACAAGGCAATCTGTCATCAGGCCCATATTCAAAGTCTTTCCAGCTTGGTAGAACCTGCCAGAACTTGTGTTCCATTGGCTTGGTTTTTAAGAACCCTCTTGTTTCAGTCATAAATTGTATAATCATCACACTAGGATATTGAAGCTATTTTGGAAATTTTGAATCTGTAATGAAGTCAATACGAAATGAATCATCCTAGACCTGGATATCCTAATTTAGCCACAGATCTCAGTGAAACCCTGGTTGTATTTAGAATGTCTGGCTCATAAGGTGATTACCTCATTTCTTGCTACAAAATCTGTTCAAAGTTTCACTTCTCAGATTACATAGCTATTTGCCCACCCTGTGCATATTGATGTCAAGAAGGATATCTGCTTGCTCTGAGCCCTTATTTCTGACCTAATGTTGAACTGAATTAAGTATGATGATGGAATTTTAATTCAACACATAATATAACTACAGACATCCGTTTCATATCTCTGGAGTTAGGGATATAATACCCCCATGATCTGGAAAATCCACATAAAATTTTTGGGCTTTGCCTTCATGCCAGAGAAGAAGTCTGCTTCTTTTTCTTTTTCTTCTTTTTTATTAAATGCTTAGTAACTACCACTCCCACCGAAAATAATTTAACTAAACAAATGCATAAAAAGTATGTGCAAACCACAAACTACACATTGTTTACAATTTGTTTAAAAATATGTAACTTATATGTGTATGCTAATATAAACATCCTTTGCTTTTGAGTTCCCTTTGGATTTGTTTTATTTTGATATATTTTTTCTTGATTTTGTGACTTTTTAAAAATATAATCTTGGTATTATTCTTATTCTTGTCTTCTCCTTTCATCTTATCATGTTTCTCATGTTTTCTTTATATATCCAATATCTGTCATTTCTAATAACATAATACAATCTATTACATTTAAATATCACAATCTATTCAGCCATTTCTCTCATCCATTGCGTTTGTATTATTTCCAATTATTTTGTCATAGCAAACAAAGCTTCCATGAATATTTTTATACATACACAGGTTTTTGCCTTTTCACAATACACTTCTTTTTCTTTTTCAGGGTGTTTACAGTACCTTATTGTAAAATTTGGGTTAAGTATTTGGTTATAGGCTATGTAGTTTCTAAACTTTTTCTGTGTTCTCTGCTATCCTTTGTGTGTTGTCTTAGCTTCAGCAAAACTCCCAAAAGAGTCCCATTTAATTTCTTATCCCAATCCATGATATGTCGAAACCATGATGGGGAAACTTGTGATCTGGAAGGGATACTCATACATAGTTATATTGATCGTACTTTCTGTTACATAACAAATCCCAAATACATTTGATTTTTTTTTAACATTTATTAATATTCATTTTTGACATGGTTACATGATTCATGCTCCACCTTTCCCCTTCAGCCCCCCCCCCCCCCACCCTTGGCCGATGCGCGTTTCCACTAGTTTTGTCATGTGTCCTTGAACAAGACCAATTTCCAAATTGTTGGTAGTTGCATTGGTGTGGTAGTTTCGAGTCTACACCCTCAGTCATGTCCACCCTGACCCATGCGTTCAAGCAGTTGTTTTTCTTATATGTTTCCTCTTCTGCAGTCCT
>NC_058132.1:247031220-247061951 GCF_016433145.1 Gracilinanus agilis
CCTTCCTTCCTTCCTTCCTTCCTTCCTTGGAGTTTAGGGAGTCAGAGTCATTGTTTTTCCCTATTAGAATAATTTTTAGAGCACTGTAACAGAGGTATTACTCTAGGATTAATGTATTTCCCAAAACACTTAACATTCTACCAGATTTTGCTCCACATCGAGAAAACCTTAAATTTATCCCCACTGCTCACTGCCGTAGCTGATGGACTGATGGCCTGGTACTTCCTGTGAAGAAGCCAGTGTTATTGGTACTTTTGGGTATAATCCTAGTCAATGTTCTCTACTTCTTTTGGCAATGCAATCGCTACTATTCCTCTTGCACAGGACAATTCTTCAACAAAGATATGGATGAAGCAGTTTGACTTTTCATAAATTTATATTAAAAAACAAAACCCCAAAACCTCATGTTCTTTAAATTGTACTATATAACTAATTTAAAATAAAGATATCATTGCTTATTTCAATTATCTTACTTGAAACAGTTTAACTTCATCAAATGAAATTAATTCATATTATTATAATTCTTCCTACCTGACTTTAACATAAGAGAACTTGTATGTATAAGTGATTGTTCATAAAGGGGATATATACACATATACATAATGTGTATGTATATATGCACATATTATATAGATATATGTTAAGCATTCTTTTAAACATCATTACCAAGAAATGTGAAATAAGTAGCCAATATTTCTCTTGTGCATGCAAAAATATATATACATATTTTTAAACCTTTACTTTCCATCTTATAACCAATGTTGGTTCTAAGGCAGACGAGTGGTAAGGACTAGGCAATGGGGCTCAAGTGACTTGTCCAGAGTCACACAGCTAGGAAGTGTTTGAGGCCAAATTTGAACCTGGGACCTCCCATCTCTAGACCTGGCTCTCAATCCATTGAGCCACTCAGCTGCCACCAAAAATATATTTTTAGTTTCTTTCACCTCGACCTATAGAAATACTATTGGGGAGCTGTGCATACAACACTGAGATTCCTGATATTTGAAGATTTGTTGGTATGATCAGGTGTTACAATTTAAAATTTTTGTTATTGCTACATAGCAACTGCTCTACTAGTTGATTTCATCCAAAAACTGAGAAATAAACCCCTGCTTGCCAAGAGGGATAGGACTGAATCAGTTTTTTTAAAAAACCTTCACACACTTACAAAGTAAAGAATAAAGCTTAATTCATCTTTGTTGATAAAATTTACATTGAAATGACAAGCTAATGTTTTCAAGAATTTTTTAAACTGCTATATTACCATAAAATTTCAATTTTTCTTTCCTGGAAAAATCCTGTCTATGCCATAAATATTATAACTATTCATTTAACATACTAAATTTGAAACGGACAATTTAAATGTTTTAGTAAAAGATGTTTCATATTTACTAAATCACCTAGTTATGAAAGACTGCAAAATTATGGCTTTAGGATTGCTGTGTGAACAGATATTTAAATATATATTAGATAAAAATAATCAACCATGACTGAATTTTAAAAAAATCCATAATACAGTAAAGTAATAATATAAAATACCTTGGGTTTGGGTAAAAATATGCTTACATGTTACATGCAATATTGAATCTTTGATTGAAAAAATAAGTACTTGGAAATTCAATTCCTCTTCAGTCTACTTAAAACATAGGAGAGAGAGCATCACTCATAAGAACCACTTAAAATGGTGAACACTGTCCTATACTGAATCTTTAACCCAAAGAATATTATGTGTCCAAATAGTCATAATATAAACATTAGGAATTCAAACTTGTATCACATACGGTGATTTGAAAACCAATGTTGTTTCCAGTGTTGGTTAGCATATGCATACTACATTTCTCAAGTAAACACGAAGGTTTTTATTAAAGAGGTTCAAACCACTTAAAAGGCTGGTTTGGATAAAATCTGGTAGAATTTTAATAATTTAGGGCAATACATTAATATCAAAGTAATATTGTAGTTGTAGTGTTCTACAGGTTTCCCTGATATTCCAAATAAATGACTATGGCTCTTCAACACCTAGTTTACTATTCATTTATTCAATAGGTATTTATTAAGTCCCTACTATGTGCCAGGCACCGTGCCCTGTGCTGGGGATACAAAAAGAAGCAAAAGACAGTTCCTGCCCTCTAGGTGCTCCCAATCTAATCGGGGAGCCAGCATACAGACAAATATATACAAAGCAAGCTATGTATGGGATAAACCAGAAATAATTAACAGAGAGAAAGCAATAGCAATTCAGGGGGTTTGGGAAAGGCCTTCTGTAGAAGATGTGACACTGAAAGAAGCCAGGGAAGTCAGTAGGCAGAGGTCAGGAGGGAGAGTATTCCAGGCTTTAGGGCTAACCAGAAAAAATGTCCAGAGCCCTAAAGGTGGAGTGTCTTATTTGTGGAGCATCCAGGAGGCCAGTGTCCCTGGATCAAAGAGTATGTGTCAGGGAGAAAGGCATAATAAGACTAGAAAGATAGGAGAGAGTTAAGTTATGCCAAACAGAACATTTTGTATTTGATCCTGGAGGTGATACAGAGCCTTAGAGTTCACTGAGTATATGTATGACATAGTTAGATCTGTGTTTAGGAAAATCACTTTGGGGGCTGAATGCAGAATGGATTGGAATGGAGAGAGCCCTGAAGCAGGCGGACCCCCCCAAAAGGCTACCACAATTAGTGATGAGGTGATGAGGGCTTGCACAAGAGTGGTGGCAGTGTCAGAGGAGAGAAGGGAGCCTAAATGAGAAATTCTGCAAAAAGTGAAATTAACAGGCCTTGAGTTTATTGAGGACAAAAGTGTGCATAGAAATTTAAATGGGAAATATATTCAAAGGAGGCACAAAGGAATTTGTGGGGAATGGGCACTAGTGGCTAGAGAAGACTAAGGAAAGGCTTCTTGTAGGAGTGGGCCCTCCAGTTGAACTTTGGCACAAACCTCTTTCTCCCAGGAAAGTTCCCTGAAAGCAAGACATCAACCCATGCATTTCTCTTCTAATGTTTTCCAGAGCAAATAGTACAGAATTCTATAGACAAAGTGCCTCCATTTGCTATGTAATTGAGCTGTGCTATGGACAACATGGTTCAGCAAATCTATTTCAGACCCAGTTCACACACAAAATCTACCAAATGTTTCTCCTTGAATTAAATAGTATTTCATAACTTAATGAAAGTACATGATACTGATCCCATGTGTAAGTTATACCATTTAAACTTGAGAGAAACTCTGGTGAAGTGGATATTCTCTGTGTTAAGTCAGAAAGATCAGCTCCAAATTCAGCCTCTGGCAGTATGATCTTGTATAAATCACTTAACCTCTACTTTTTTTTTTTTGCCTTTTTGTCTTAGAACCAATACTGATTCTAAGGCAGAGGAATGGTAAGGGCTAGGCAATAGGGGCTAAGTAACTTTCCCAGGGTCACACAGCTAGGAAGTATCTGAGGTCAGATTTAAACCTAGACCTGGCTCTCAATCTGTTAAGCCCCCTAGCTGTCCCCACCTCTACTTTCTTTAGGTTACTCTCTGTTACTGAATCATAGGCAAATGTCATCTTCCTTGAGAGTGAGAGTTTCCCACAATTCTATGATTTTAGAAATAGCAATTAGACTCTTTGTTGTTGTTCAGTCATTTTCAGTCTTGTCTGACTTCACAAAACCATGTGGGGTTTTCTTGGCAAAGATATTGGAGTTGTTTGCCATTTCTTTCTTCAGCTCATTTTATAGATGAGAAAACTGAAGCAGATAGGCTAAGACTTAGTGATTTGCCTACAGTCACACAGCTAGTAAGTGTCTGAGGCCAGATTTGAACTTAGGAAGATGGGTCTTCCTGACTCCAAGCCCAGGACTTCCACTGTACCACCTAGCTGCCCTACTTGCCTTATAATTTTTTACCTTATTATTTTTATTTTTCAAATAACAAGCATTTTAATACTCTCTCACACCCTCCCCTCACTGATTAATTAAAAAACAAAATGAAACAGAAGCCTGAAAAATCACTTAATACATAGATCTACATAGTCCAGCAAACTGAACTCCCATATTATCCATGTCTTATTTTTTCTTTTCTTTTTTTTTCAAACCCTTACCTTCTGTCTTGGAGTCAATACTGTGTATTGGCTCCAAGGCAGAAGAGTGGTAAGGGTAGGCAATGGGGGTCAAATGACTTGCCCAAGGTCACACAGCTGAGAAGTGTTTCTAGGTTCTGATTTGAACCCAGGACCTCCCATCTGTAGGCCTGGTTCTCAATACACTGAGCTACCCAGCTGCTCCCTATCCATGTCTTATATGATTCTTTCATCATTTTAAGTCCACTCTCTCTGTGTTAAGAGAGTGATGTGTTTCACCTTTATTCTTTGGGACTACTAGTTTATCATTACTTTGATCAGAGTTCTAAAGTCTCTCAAAGTTTTTTTCTCTATAATATTATCATTGTGTACATTGTTATCCTAGTTCTGTTCACTTCGCCCCGCATTAGCTCATAAAGATCTTCCCAGCTTCCCCTGAAATTCTCCATTTCATTATTTCCTATGACACAATAATAGTCCATTATATGAATATACCACAATTTGCTTGACTATTTCCCAACACAATACCTCATTATTTTCTCATTTTTGGGTGCCATGAAAAGAGCTGCTATAAATTCTTTTACACATAGAGCCTTTTCCTCTTTCTTTGATTTTTTTGGGGTACAGGTTCAGTAGTATTATAGCTAGGTCAAAGGGTGTGCAAAGTCTGGTAATTTTCTGGGCATTCCATAGTTCCAAATTATTTTCCAAAATAGTTAGACATCTTACAATTTTTGAAAGAAACAACTAGACCAAAGGAATAAAAAATACTGCCTGAACCACACTAAAATATAGTTGAAGGAGCAGTTAGATGGCTTAGTGGATAGAGAGTCAGGGCTGGAGAGAGGAGATCTTGGGTGCAATTCTGACCTTAGGCATTCCTTGCGGTGTGACTCTGGGCAAGTTAACTCCAATTGCCTAGCCCTAACTGCTCTTTTGCCTTGGAATCAATGCACAGTAAAAAAACATAATTGAGATATATTTGACAAAATAAAAATACAATAGAACATAGATAATATACAAGATACATTTTAGTGGGCTTCAGTTTCTATTTGAATTTCACTCTACCAAACTAGATTTCTGTGAGATTTGTGAGGAATGTCATTTGTGAATGTTAAAGTGCTATGTGAATGTTATCATTGTCATAAATCTAACTAGAAGAGTCCTTTTGTTGGTCCAAAATACCTTTGGATGATGTCTTCTTAAAGTTCTTTCTAGCCCTTGTGGTTGGGCATCCTGTTTCCAGACCAGAAATGGAACTAGCTCTGCAGTGCTCTCTTTCAGAACCAGTGGTGACAATAGCCACTGCTGTAGTCTTTGGTCTGAAGAGCCAGGACAATACAGGAATGCTAGAGTAACCAGTACCATACACCTAGATATTAGTAATGACATTAGCTCTAGTTTCTAGGTTGCCTGGTCAACACTGAACAGAGAGCAATTTGACAATTAGCTATAACTCTATGGCAGATTAAGGTACCCAGGAATTTAAGAGAAATAGAATCTTCATGGTATATCCAGGGTGGCTTAGTGTAATAAGCATTGAATTAGGAATCAAAATATCTGAGTTTTTATTCTAGTCTTGCCAATTTGTGGCCTTCCAGCCTTGGGAAGGGCAGCGAGGTGGCACCACAGTGCATAGAGTATTGGATTTGGAGACAGGAAGAGTTCTTATCTGGCCTTAGATGTTTATTAGCTTTGTGACCCTGGGCAAGTCACTTAACTGTTTTCCTCAGTTTCCTCATCTGTAGAATGAGCTAGAGAAGGAAATGGCAAACTACTCCAGTATCTTTGTCAAGAAAACCCCACGGGGCAGCTGGGTAGTTCAGTGGATTGAGAGCCAGGCCTAGAGACAGGATTTCTTGGGTTCAAATCTGACCTCAGACACTTCCTAGCTGTGTAACCCTGGGCAAGTCAATTAATCCCCATTGCCTAGCCCTTACCACTCTTCTGCCTTGGAGCCAAAACACACTATTGACTCCAAGATGGAAGGTAAGGATTAAAAAAAAAAATAAAAAACAAGTTGGGTTTCAAAGAGTCAGGCACAACTGAAATTTCTGAATAGCAACAACAACAAACCTTGGGAAAATCACTTCCCTTCTTTGGGTTCAGTTTTTTCTTGTTTAAAATAAATGCATTGACTAGGTTCTCATCAAGTATAAAACTATTACAATAAGATGTCACAATTTTTATGATGGCACAAAGAAATAACAAAAGAATAATAATTTTTGAAAATTGAAAATTTTTTATCTGCAAGTATATTATCTCCCCACATTTCTCTCTCTATTCCATTGCTTGATTTAATTGTGTGTAATGACTTTAAAAAGCGCAGTAGAGTACTTGGGTGGTGGTGGTTTAAAATTTTTTTTCCAAAGTGTTATGAATTTCTATGAAAACATAGAAATTTCAGAAGAATAAACATCCTCTCCTTGCTTTTAAAATATTTTTTCCTCTAGAATACTATCTGACGTGTATCCTAATTGGCGCAATTCAAATTATACAAGATTAAGGTTACAGGAGAAATAAATAATCTGATAAGTGAATAAACATATGTATGCCCACAATATATTGAACCATTAATTTGGTATAGCTTATATATCCCTTTTGTGATTTGAAATCATTGTTCTTTGTTTTAAAATGATGTCTATTAAAGAAATTCTTGAAGAGTTTTTAAGTATACAAAATAAAATTCATAAAATTACAAAGGAAAAAAATGATATTGACATAGTCCTCAAAACATTTTTTAAAAAATCATGGACCTCAAGTTAAGAATCTTTGGTCTATCAGATCAGAAACTGAGCCCTGGGTAATATTCACAGTGTCAGAATTGGAAAAGGCTTCCACTGCCACTTGGTAGAACCTTTACCTAGGCAAGAATCCCATCAACAACACACCTAACAAGTGATTATATTCACTGAGACTTTGCTCAAGATAGGAAGATCCATTACCTCTGGAAGTAAGCTTAATTCCTCCTTTGGATAACTCTTAATTATTAGGAATTTTACACAATCAAATCTAAATCGGTCTCCCTGTACGTTCTATACATGATTCCTAGTTCTGCCTTCTCAGCCCAAGGTGAACAAGTCAAATCTCTCTTCCATATGATAGTTCTCCAAATACTTAAGGACAAAGATCATGTTTCTCCCAAGTTTTGTTTCTTTGCTGAACCTGCTCAGTTATTTAAAGTGATCTTTGTATGGCATTAGTTCAAGGCCCTTTGCCATGCTAGTAGCTTTCCTCTGGGCATCCTCTAAACAGTGATTCCCAAAGTGGGTGCTACTGCCCCCTGGTGGGTGCTGCAGTGATCCAGAGAAGCGATGATGGCCACAGGTGCATTTATCTTTCCTATTAATTGCTATTAAAATTAAAAAAAATTAATTTCCAGGGGGTTAAGTAATATTTTTTCTGGAAAGGGGGTGCTAGTCCAAAAAAGTTTGGGAACCACTGCTCGATAACAAAGATTCTTTCACTAAGGAAAGAATTTCTAAGAACATAAGAAAATCACCCCATGTACAGAAAAGGAGAATCATGAGGAAAACAGAACCTTCCATATGTGGCTTTCATCCTGGTTCTAAGCAAAAATGTTTAATTTAAAATTAAGAGATTATGCACTTTCTCCTAGTGTCTGAAAAAGTAAAACATGCTTAAGCTGTAGGACATTATGTCAGATCTAGAATCTGGATATTGACCTAGAATCTCTTTGTACCCGATGCAATCCCTTGTTTTTACAGATGAGGAAAATATGATCTGGTGATGGGAAATGCTTTCCCCAAGCTCTCACAGCTGATTTGAAGCAAAGTGAGGGTTAGAATCCTGGTCCCTTGACTCTCAGTTGAGGATTGTGAGTCATTTTTGAATTCAGAGGGAGCTCTGCATACATGAAGAGAGGGGAAACTTTCTACAACAGTTGTCTAGACACTGAATCGAGACTTCAATTTCTCTATTGTCTAGATAAACACCAGACAGGTGGCAAACTTTAAATGCCTGGAGATTCCTGTCCTTAGAGCTTCTTCTGGCTTCCTATATTTCTTATCTAGATGAGATTTTCTTATTTGTTATATTTCAGGAGAACAAAGTGCAGTTCAAAGGGATGGGGTTAAGTACACGTGAAGATGGATTTTAATTATAGGTTTAAATTTCAGGGGGTTTGAAGATTTGTTTTGATATCAGTGATTTAAAGTGAGCTATTCAACACTGGGGAGTGGGGGGAGGGTATCCAAACACACTATCTAAAATATGTCTATTCATGTTGGGTAATTTTTTTAACTCTCCCTTTCTCTTTTGCTCCCCCCACCCCACCAACTATCAGAGCTGTCTGACTTCAAACAAAAGGCCTGGCTCCTCCTCCTCAGCCCACCTTTCTCTACCCCCCCTCCTTTCTGTCTGCAGTGAATTAATGATGCTGAATTGATTTGGCTTTCATTCTCATTTTTATAGAGATTTGTTCCCCAAAATGATTTTCAGAGAAAATATTTATATGATATTCTGGAAATAACTTGAAAATTGTAGAGGAGAGGGAAAGTGTCTTAAATGCGTTAGAGGCATTGAAAAATGTGCAACATTCATATAGGTAGAGAATGTCTATGGAGAGAAAGAAAAAGAGATTTTAAAAACCTACAAGACAGGATAGATAGTATAGAATGGAGGAAAATAAAAAAAATTAATAGAAAAGGAACATGGCAACTAGAGGACATTAATTTTTTTTAAAGATTCCAACAGTAAAATATTAATAGGCTAAGAAAATTATAACAATTTTTCAAATGCACCTTTTAATTGATAATCTTATGCGTTTTATAGATATTCTTTAATTAAGGTAGCCCCTTGTTAGGAGAGAGAGCTACCTAAACAACCAAAAAATATTCACAGCAATCAACAGGGAAATACAAATGACTCAAGTTATAGGAAAGTTTAAAGCTCCAGGGAGTGAAAAATATTCATCTTTGAGGGCGAAGGGAGAGTGAAAAAATATTAAAAAACATTAGACTTGACCCTGAGCTACCTAGGTTAATAAATCATTTTCCTTCTCAGAAAGGCTCTTAACAGAATTCCTGTTTCCCCAGAGATAACTAGAGATCAAAACCCAAACCCTAAGCTCAAATACAACATCAGAGAAGCTCTAGACACATCTTGGGAGCTTTTAGGTCCAGTTCCGTCAACTCAAAGCACTCTCCTAGCTAAGTGATTCCTCTCTGAACGAATCCACTCCCACCCATGCTTCTCAGCCTTTGTGCTGGCTTTTTATTTTCATGGGGTAGAGGACATCCAGATCTCCACTCTTGTCTCTTTCTCTTTGGAGTAACAGCTGATTGTCTGCTCCTCCCCAGAACCCATTCAAAGAAAAGTCTGGGGACTCCAAGTCCAGATCTCTCTCTCTCTCCCTCTCTCTCCTTCCTTTCTCCCTCCATTTCTTCTCTTCCTCTCTCTGACACAAACTAGGGGCAATCTTGGTGAGTGTGTGTGATCAGAAAGATGGGGAGCTTCTGTACTCTAAGAAGGAGGGTGCTACACACACACACACACACACACACACACACACACACACACACACACACACACACACACACAGGGATGCCCGGTTACCATGGGAACTCGCACAGGCTGCAGCCTGGGAGGCGGGGATGAGGGGAGTGAAGCTGCTGGTAATCAAGTGGGACAGCAAGATGGCGTCTTGGAGGCTGCAGGATGCAGAGTGAGCGGCAGGAGGAGAGCGAGCCGGCCCCAGTCATTGCCATGCCCCGCGCCCTCCCCCCGCCGCCGCTGCAGCCGCCGCTGCTCCTCCTTTTGCCCTCCCATTGATTGCACGGCAGGGCAGCAGCCCAGCTTTGCCGGAGCAGCCTGCCAGGTATCGCAAAGCACCCACACTCAGTGTAGGCAGTAAGCCGATGAAAGCGACAAGTGCTTGTTGGGCATCTCTCTCTCCCTTTTTCTCTCTCTCTTTTTTGATGAGCCTGACAATAACGGGTGAATAACTTTTTCTTGCAGCATCTCCCCCTCTTCCGTCCCTCCTCCTCATCACCACTATCCCTCCCACCCACCCACCCCAGCCTTCCACCCCCTTCCCCAACCCTAGCCTCTCCTGCACCCCACTTCCTCTGAGGTGTGAGAGCTCTGAGCCAATGCAGTGATATCTGGCCAGCCCTGGGAGTAGTGGACTCGAGAGCAAGACAGCAGCGGCTCCGAAATGGCCCTAACCTTGTTTGGTAAGTGAAAGCACCTTTTCCCCCTCTAGCCCAGGTGGGCTCAGCGCACTCGGAGTGGATGGAGGTAGGGGTGACCCGGGAGGGCTGGGGGAGCGGGAAGCCTTCCGGGCAGTCCCGACTGCGTAGAGGTCTCCGCTGGGGAGTCGGGCGAGCGCTGCGGCCACTGGGCCACTGGGGGCTGGCCAGCTACTGCCGACTGCTCTCGCCCTCTCTCTCCCCTCGCCCATTGTTTCTTCTCCAGCCTCAGTCGATGGGCGTGTGCTCTCCAGCTAATTTCTGAGCTGCAAAGCTAATAGCTTTGTATCATTGCAAAAGGTCTCCTAGCTTTTGCTGGACTCTTGGGCGCTTCATAAATGCACAAACTGACTAACTTGGGACCGAAGTTAGCCAGTGGCTTTCGAAAACTGCTTTTTCCGCAAGTCGATAAAATAAAAACCCGCCGGGAAGTTTATTTATTCTAACAAGCTGTCTGTTCCTCCAAACTTCCCTGGGATTGCCAGATGCATGTGTTGCTTCCTGTTGGGGTCGGGGGTTGTGTACGTGTATCTCTGTGTGTGAATGGGGGGTGAAGCGGGGAGCGGGGAGGGAGTGTCTGATTGTTTTGACTTCTACGTTCTTTCATAAGCAGCAGTAACTAGTTTAATTAAAATTATTTGAGTTTTTAAAAGTGTGTAAAAATCGACAGTCTGCGTGAATAGGCAGAAGAAAGTTGGTCAATGAAAAAATGATTCTCCGAAGGCTATCTTTGTTCAGAAGTGTCTAGGAAGAAAGAAATGTTACTTCTATGATGTAATTGAATCAGTGCAAAAATTGCTCAGTGCTATCAAGTGCCTTATCTAAGAATCTTCAATGGATTCATTTGAAGGAAACATTAACATTGAAAACTGTAAGACTAGGTTCCTTTGAAAAGGATTCACTACAGCATGCTACATGCATACTCCACTTTTCATTAATTCAACATGTGAAAATCCTGATTTAAAACAACAACAACAACAACTAGGGAGTGGTAGTTCTCCTTATAAAATAATTTACCACAGGATTACAATAGTGACCTCCTCTGGTGAATTTAAAATAATTAACTTAGAAAAATCTAACTTAACAGTTTTTCAGCTAGTAGGGGACAGCATTAGGAATACCTGAGAAATACGTTTCTATGTTGCAAATGATACTAGGTCTGCTGATGGGTTATGGCCATTCAGTTTGGCATATTTCCATCCTGATAGTCCAAAGTGAAATAAAAATCATGCCATAATTTCAATTACAGACCATTAAGTAGAAGTCTTGGATATTTTCAAAGATGCTTTTTGTTGATTTATTTTGACGGAAAGATATCGATTCTATATTCAAGCCTTAGCTACTCATTTAAAATTTCTTTCGCTACAAAGGAGTATTTCAGTAATTCAACTATGTACCTTTTTTAAAATGAAAAGTTAAAAATTATCATTTTGGCTTAATATTTTCTTATAGAAGAGTATTTACCTATATGCTGTAGTGATAGATACCTATATGATGTAGTGTAGAGATGAATTTAGTTTCAACACCAAATTTGTTTAAATTTCATTTCAGTTCCTAAAGAGATGTTTGTTCTTTGCTTTGGGTAGTAGGTGAGCTCTTCATTAAGAACATTGCAAGATACTTATGGATATGTGGAGTATTTTAAAACAGTGATGCATCACAAAAGATTAGGAAGGCATCAAAATGACCATAAGTTAAACATTTTTTTGCTTTTCAAGAAAGCAGAATATTCTTCTAAAAGTGTAATAGAAAATAGAGTTTTTGTCTTTACCACAGGTCCACTTGTTGGTCATCTATGAAATTATTTGATCGCTTTTGTATCATCACTCTTATATCTTTATAATGGAGATAATGGTAATAACCAAAAAAGCTTTTTAGAGATTGAAGAAACTTTGGAGATCATCTAGTCCAGTGATTCCCAAAGTGGGCACCACAGGCCCCTGGTGGGTGCTACAGTGATCTAGGGTAGTGGTGATGGCCACAGGTGCAATTACTTTTCCTATTAATTGCTATTAACATTTTTAAAAAATTAATTTCCAGGGGGCTAAGTAATATTTTTTTCTGGAAAGGGGGCGGTAGGCCAAAAAAGTTTGGGAACCACTGATCTAGTTCAACCTTCTTATTGTCCAGATGAAGAGACAGACACATACATTTAGAGCAAACTGTCCGAGGTGTCTATGGTAACACTAAGAAGCAGTGTGCAAGACTAGGAGGGAAACAAACATATATTAAGTGCTAGTATTCTGGGTACTGTACTATGTTTTTACACATATTATCTGAGTTGAATTTCACAACCCTGGGAGGTATGTGTTATTATTCTCCCCAGTTTACAGGTGGAGAAAATGGGACAAATAGAAGTTAAGTAACTTGCCCAGGTTCATATAGCTAATAGATGCCTGAAACCAGATTTGAACTCCTGGCTTCCTGATTCTAGGCCCAGCACTCTATCTTACACACAACTGAGGGAGTTGATAGTTCTGCTAAATTCTGTTCTTCTCAAGATGTATTTGGGAGCCATATTTTAGGGAAAACTAGAGGCTTCCTTGGTTCTTTCCAGTTCCAAATTTATGATTCTACAAATGTCCAGAGGAAGACAAGATAGTGAAAGTTCTCAAGATCATACCATGTGAGGATTGGTTGAAAGTACTGGAGATGTTTAGATTGGAAAGGGTGAAGCTAGATAGCACAGTGAATAGAACACTGGGCATGGAATCAGGAAGACTCAGTCAGGAAGATTTATCTTCCTGAATTCAAATCTGTGTAAACCTTGGTAAATCACTTAACCCTGCCTGCCTCTATTTCTTCATCTGTAAAATGAGCTGGAGAAGGAAATGGCAAACCAGTCTACTATCTATGCCAAGGAAGTTCTCAATGAGGTCATGAAAAGTCAGACATGACTGAGCTTCAACAACAAAAGTAGAAGACCTATTTAGGCTCAGTCCATCTCTACATTTAGAATGTATTCTTTTACTTGTTGAATTATATAACACTGAACCCTGTTATCAAAGCCATACGTTTAATTTTGCATCGCTTGTGGTACAAATGACTTCAGAATATAGAAACTTGGAATTCTGGGCAGTACTTCCCCCACACCTACCCCCAACTCAGAGATTTAAAAAATCCTCCATACACACACACACACACACACACACACACACACACACACACACACAATTGGATAATTTGAGATACAGGAGACTTTAACAGTTGTAGAAAAATAGATAAGTTTCTTCAGACCTTTGAAAAGGCATGCATTTTTATAAATTTTAAACAGGAAGAAAAGGTAGTATGGTATGGTAGATTGAGCGCTGGATTTGGAATCAGAAAGACTTGTGCTCAAAGCCAGTTTCTGAGGTTTACTAGTTGTGTGAAGCTGGTCAGACCACTTAACCTCTATATTCCTTAGGTATTTCACTGAGGCTTATCTACCTTACATTGCTAACTTAAAAGATCTTTGTTATTTATTAATAATTTATACTTATGTAGTTATTTCCCCTGAAGTGTTCACATAGCTTGATCCAGCTGATTATCACACTGTCCTTGGTGGACTGGCACAATAGAAAGCAAGCTCTTTTAAGAGCCAGAAGACTTGAGTGCATTCCCCAATTCAGTCCCTAACTTAGCTAAGTGTCAAAATAATAGAATCTTGGAGTCAGAAGGGGCCTCAAAATCCATCTAGTTCACCCAGTACCTGAACAAGAATTCCTGGTATAACATTCTTGACAAATGGGAGACCAACCTGTGTTAAAGATCTTCCTCTAGTAAAGATGAATTCAATACTTCTTAAGGAATCATTCCCATTTTTGGAGAGTTGTAAATTGTTGGGATTTTTTTCCCTTCCATCAAGCTCTTATATGCCTCTTTGTCATTTCACTACCTGCACCTGATTCTGTTCTTTTAGCCACAGTAGAACAAGTCCAAGTTTCATCTCTTTTCCCAATGACAGCTGTTCTAATATTCAGTTATCTTTTCCCCCTTCTAAATCTCTCCTGAACTGTTGTTCAGTTGTTTCAGTTGTGTCTGACTCTCCATGACACCATTTTGGGGGTTTCTTGGCAAAGATACTGGAGTGGTTTCCCATTTCCTTCTCCAGCTCATTTTACAGATGAAGAAATTGATGCAAACTGGATCAAAGAACTTGCCCAGGATCATTTTAGAACATTTCAAATATGCCTCAGTGGGCTAATTGAATGGTCCCCAAACAAGCTAGATTGGATGCCAGAGAGATCCTTTCTGGTGAGACTTAGGTAAGGACTCCAGAATTTTGATGTTCAGTATGTTTAGATCAGGAAGGATTCTTATAGATTATAAACTCCGTTCTTTCCTTTCACAAATGTGAGAACTGAGGCCAAGAGGAGTGAAGTGACTTACTGAAGATCAGACAGCTAGCTAGTGGCAGGATTGGGAGTCAAACTTCCATTTCTTAAAAAAAAAGTCTTTCACTGATGTTTTTTGGTTTTTATGTCACAATCATTTCTCTTTTCCTCCTTCTAACTGAACCTCCCTTTGTTAAAAAACAAACAAACAAACAACAGTTGAACAAAAATAACCAATATAGTGACCTCCTGGACAATGTATGCAACATCATATGCAACATTGTGCCCTCTTAGATCCAGTATCTCCCTGAGAAAAGGGATGCAGTGACCTCCTCTGACAATGTATGCAACATTGTACCCTCCTAGACCCCAGTATCTTCTGAGAAAAGAGATATATTTAACTATTTTTAGTTAAACCCTGATTTCTTTCAGCTGGACTATACTGCCACCTAGTTGAATGGGGCATCTTGTTTCTGCTGCCTGCCCTAATTATTTGACTTTGAAACTGAGATGCAATTCATTTGGGGATGGCTAGAAAGCAGCCCTGTGTACCTCTTGGTGGAGCTTGTGTCTTACCACACCTTCATTTTTATTTTCCCCTTTGCCCATTAGCACTCAGATCCCACCGAGGCCCCGATGTCTACTGATCTCATCTTGTGTCAGACTGTCATGACTCAGTCCTCTCTACTACCATCAGAAATTCTTCTAGCACTGATGTTATTCTGCTGGATCAGCTCCCCAAACAAGCATACCTATCCATGTGCAGTCCAATTCAGTCGATAGGGTATGTTCTTTGTGAACCATTTGGGAAAATTTCTGGTTTCCTGAACATCTTTTCCAAAGCTTAATTTTTTTTTTTAAAAAAGAAACATCACATTTTTATTTTGAATATGCTCTACTTAGCCAAAAGCCTTTGTAGGAAGAATCCCAAGCAAGTTATATCTGTATGATCTGATAATAGACAATAGGAAAAACAGAAAACAACATGAAATAAGTCTGTCTGGTATAGTGAACAGAACACTAGTCTGTCTCTGATATTATAATCAGTTTGTTTGTGGCGAGGGAGGGCTAAGATTAGAACTCAAGTATCTTGACTCTTAGCTGAGTTCTTCACATAGTTACTTTATCATTTTTTACTTCAGTTGTCTCATCTTTATGAAGATATGTACTGTGTTTGCTTTTATTTGCTTGAAGGGTTTTATAGGGATTGCTTAAGATGACAGATTATGAAAATGCTTTAAAAATTAAAAAATGTTTATTAAATATGAAGCATCAGCCAAATTTTCCCTTGCCCAGCCAGTCCCCAGTCCTTTTATTTGTCCATTTCCTCCCTATGTCACTAAACTTCAAAAGGTAAATGGAAACCAAGAAAATGATAGAACGCAAGTTCCTTCGTGGCAGGGACTGTTTTTATTTTCTGCTTTTTCTATTCCCAGTGTGTTAAACAATACTTGGAACATAAGAGACTCTAAACATATTTGAACAGAATTGGATTGAAATGAATTGAATGGTGCAGTATTTGACTGGAGAGATATAGCAAAGGAACAGTTGGCTTGGAAGCCAATTTAGCTGGTAAAGGTTGCTATCCCTCTTTTGAGTGTTTTCCTTCTACCTAAATTGCCACTGCAGTCAGAGACACAAATGATCCCTTTTAGTATCTCACTAAAAGGTTATCCATCACTAGCAATGAACTGTAGTGTCAGGATTAAATATCGGTTACCCAAGGCTTCGATCAAAATGTGAACCCACAGTTTCTCACTGAGAATATAGCTAATTGGGCTCTACTGCCGCACAAAGAAATATTAATTTACCAAGAGGATTAGCTCATGATTAGTATGTAGAGGAAGGCTTTAATCACAAAGACTCAGATATCCCCACCAAAAAAGCACAGAAATATATAGAATAATGAGAAGATCAAAGGGGAGACCAGAAACTCACATGAGAGATCATTTGGGTGCGTTGAGTAGTGGGGTAGTCAAAGATATAATTTTTAAAAATTATCCTCCTCAATTTTTCTCCTTCTTTTACCCTTTTGTACAAAATCTTGTTAATACTTTAAATCGGCTTATGCCCTCCAGACAAGGTAAGGGTTGTTGTGAATGTGACTAATAAAAAGGCTCCTTCATCCCTTTCCCTTTCTTACCACTTCTTTCAACAGCTGGATTCTTTCGCTATACTATCTCATTCAGGCTATGGTAACACCTGCTAGGCTATTCCCTCCTGGGTACCAGTTAGTCACATGCTTACTAAACCCTCTTTACCTCATCCTTATTTCAGAATAGAGTCACTGACTTGGCTTAAAAAAATATGTGTGTGTGTGTGTGTGTGTGTGTGTGTGTGTGTGTGTGCATGTGTGTGTATATATATATATGTATGTATAACATTACTTTGTGGAGATTTGACATTATTTAAGTGAAATATAAGTATTATAGTTGGTAAAGCTGATAGGTATATGTACACAGGATGGAAATTGTTTCAGTCTTTTTTTAGCCCAACCCAGGTTCACACTTTATAAATGCCTAATCTTGGAATTGGGGAAGAAAATTTGGTGTCTGTGCACTTCACAACCCATATGAATTTTCTCTTGAGTTAGTCCAAAGATAAAATATTTTATTGGTATTGTTGTTGCTGTTCAGTCATTTAGTCAAATCGGATTCTTCATGATCCCATGGACCGCAGCATACCAGTCCTTCCTATCCTCCACTGCATCCCAAAGTCTCTCCAAGCTTATGTTTGTTGCTTTCATAACTCTATCTATTCATCTCATCCTCTGCCATTCCCTTCTCCTTTTGCCTTCAGTCTTCCCAGTAGCTGTCTTTTCTAAGGAACCTGTCTTTTAATTATGTAGTTAAACTCTTAGACATAGTTTATTTAAAGACTCTGGTTTGATGCTATTGAAATTAGGTGTCCATTTATGATCATATTTGACAAAACATTCCATATCTATTTTAGTATTGTTTGACACATACTAAAATGACATTCATATATTTTTGTTATTTCTTAAGGTTAGACTCAAAAGAAGAGATATGAAGTAACAAATAAAACAGAACAAAACTTCCAGGCTAACAATAAGTAAATCAAATCACATTTTGGACTTATAAAGCCATCTTGGGCTTTAAATTTTTTTAAAATGAATGCAATTTTCTTATTTTGTTTAATTAAAATATTAGTTTCTTAATTTTTAAGAACCATACAGTGGAGATAAAATAATATGCTTCTTATTAATTTATGTGTATTTACTAAACAGCTGATTATTTTAAAGATCTTTTTTATATAAAGTAAGCATTTTTTTTCTTTAAGATTTATGTGAGGGGACAGCTGGGTAGCTCAGTGGATTGAGAGCCAGGCCTAGAGACAGGAGGTCTTAGGTTCAGAACTGACCTCAGACACTTCCCAGCTGTGTGACCCTGGGCAAGTCAATTGGCCCTCATTGCCTACCCTTACCACTCTTCTGCCTTGGAGCCAATACACAGTATTGACTCCAAGACGGAAGGTAAGGGTTTAAAAAAAAATGGATTTGTGTAAAATGTGTCTGGGGTGAGAGAGAACAGGGAGCAAAACAAATAGTGATAAAACAACAACTAACATTTATATAGTGCTGTATGGTTTGCATAACTGTTTTATATAAGGAAAAGATTATTAGTAAATGCATCCATGTGTTTTAAATATTTGGGGTTTTCTTTTCTTTAAATGAGCAAAACAAATAATTCCTAGGGGAAAAAAGTTATGCTTAGAGTTGAGACATTGGTGGAAGAATGTGAAAGAGGAGAAAGATATAAGAATCTATAGTTAATTATGGAAGTAGGGAAAGGTATGGCAGTAGGCCATTATCCATTGTTTTTATCAAGCTGAATGGAAAGGTCCTTTCCCTTTTCGTTTTTTAAAATATTTTAATAGCGTATATGTTCTTTAAGCATTCTCTTAGCACAGTGGAAAGGGAAGTGCTGAAATTCAGGAAAACAAATGTTCATAATCCTACTTTGAAACTTAATAGCCAAGTGGCCCTGAGTAAGTCACTTAACCTTTTAGTGCCTTCGATAACAATCCAAGATTTGTCTTTTAAGGTACATATAATTGGTACCTTTTGGTGGCATTCCCGTACCAGGATTTCCCTATGATGTTAAAATTGTAGATCTTTCCTATTTTCTTATATTCTTTCCATGCTAAAATAAATAGATAACAAGGGTAGACAAAAATGTTGGGGGATGTCCTGAAACCTAATGTGTTGAAAACCAAAGTCATCATCATATTACTGAGGCTGACATTCCTTTTCAACTTCCTCATTCCTGTCGACAGCATATTCCTTCAGCATTTACTCAGCTACTCTGTATTGTTTTACACCTATCCCTCTCATATATGTGGGTTTGCCTTGAGGGAACATTTTAGACATTGATGTAGCAGCAGACCAACAGATTATCAGAGTGGGTGATCATCTGTGGTGTGATATAGAAAGTCTTCCCTCAACAAAACTATCTCCCTATAGACGTTTAAAAATATTTTTATTTTTTGAGTACTTGAACATGAAAAAAGGAACATTTCTTTATATATAAGGAAACACAAAAAGGCGATTCTCTATATGAATCTACTTAATACCTCTTGCTTTTTAAAAATGTATGTAACAAATTCCACATTACTTAAAAAACAACCCTGCTTTTTATGTATATACTTCAGAACTCATTTATGCACTTTCCTGTGTTATGAAAAATGTTTTGATTGCCCTCCTCTGCATTATCCTGCTCTTTAATCTTCATCATTGCTAGCTGAATTTCATGTATTTCTAGACCAAACAGTGCATGTTTATGTGTATATTTATCTTTTGCCTTTTTCCTTTAATATAAATGTGATGTTCATCTGATCTCTGCTTCACCCACCACTTCTTAGCATTTGAATGTTTTCACATGCATTATGAGAAATAGCAAGCTCTACCTCCTTTTTTTTTGTCTCTCCCATATTCCATTTATCCTTCCTTTTTTACCCTCTCTTAAAAACCTCAGAACAGAAGATAACTAATGGACCCCCAGGTACTCTATTTTTCCTATTTAACTCCCTCAGTATGCTTTGAAAACAGCCTACAAGATTCTGGAGTACCACTTAATTCATCTTCCAATCAGAATATTATCCTAGATCTCATACAGCTCCTTCCAATTGTTCAAGAAAAAAAATGTTTTTTAAGCTTCTCTTGACTCTTGTGTTTGCATTTCAAAGTTCCTACTAATTTCTGGTCTTTTCATCAGGAATGTGTGAAAGTCTTCTATTTCATCTTTCACATCAGTGTATCTGTGGTCTTATTTTGGAGTTTTGCTTATGTAGGAGTGTGTTCTTATAACAATGACCAGTATGGAAGTGTTTTTTGTATGATAATAAAAAATGAAAAAATAGAAAAAAAAGAAAGTTTTCTATTGCCACAAGATCCATTCCTTCCCCCTCTCCCCAACCCAGGATTATACTTAGATTTGCAAGGTAAATTATTCTTTATTAGATATCTATATATTTTGCTTTTGGAATTCTAAGAGCTCATCTCATTTATAGTTGAAGTTGCCAGGTCTGAGTAACACTGACTCTGGTTCCTTACTACCTAAATTGCTTCTTTCTGGAAGTTTGTACTATTTTTTTCTTGGATGTGAGTGGTGAATTTTAGCTATTGACATTCTTGGGACTTTTCCTTTTGAAATTTATTTCAGGAGGTGGATTATGGAGTCTTTACATGTTCATTTTACTTTTTTGTTCTCATAGATCTGAGCCATTTTCATTTATTATTTCTTGAAACCTAGTGTCCAGTATTTTTAAAAAATCATGGTTTTTGAGGATCCATGATTCTTAAATGATCTCTTCTTTACCTGTTAACAGGACAGCTGTTTTTGCTATCAGGCACCTTCTACGTTTTCTTATTAAAAAATAACTTTCTATTTTGTTCCAGCATTTCTTACTGTCATATGAAGTCACAAATCACATATTGATTTGTATTTGGTTCATTCCAGTTTTCAAGGAATCTGTTACATGGATAAGGTCTGCCACTTTCTCTTCTAAGCTATTTATTCCTCTTCAAATTCTTTCCTCCAGAGCTTTTTTTTATTTTTAAAATTTCTTGCTTCATGTTTCCTCTAGGTATTCATGTAGTCTTTGTGGAAAATCCATTTTCCTCCCTTTGAATCTTTGTTTGAGGTTTTTGAAGTTACTATCTCCTTTTTTGAAGATATCACTAGATCTTCAATAATTTTTTATACTGGTTGGTATTAAAAACATTTTTTTATAATATTTGTAGGTTTAGTCACTGGATTGGGATTTTATGCCAGCATCAGACTGTCCCCTACTGCACTTTGATTGGGGTGGGCAGCCTTGTTTGCTCTTGCCCTGGGTCCCCTATAATCCCTGGTTTCTTGTGCTGATCTCTGCTTTCTGTGGTTAGCGTCCTTCTAGAACTTTGAAGTTCAGAATGCTGGATCTTCAGGGCCCTCTGACATTAGTACACAAAGTTATGGATCTCAGGGTGCCTGAGTCAAGGTTATTCTGGTGTGGGTTCAGCAGTGCTATGTTTGGTTATTGCTTCACTCCTCAGGTCTTCCAAGGTCCTTGCCTTGGAGTTTCCTGAGCTTCCTGGGGCTTACTTAGGAATGTCCCTTGTTCTTGGCTGTCTCTGGACATGGAGTCTTGGAGGCTAATGCTTGGAGGATCATGATGGGAGGCTAATGCATGTTTTTTGTTGGCTTGGCTGACAATTTCCTTTCTTAATGCCTTCTGACCAATTTTCACAGTTCCAGGGTGTAAGAAGTCATTTTCTATAGTTTCTCAATGGATTTCTTAACATTATTATTCATTCTGCTGAACTTCAGGGTTTTCCTGGATTAGGTATATAGAACTAGGCAGTGTGCTTCCTATTTAGGTAGCCATCTTGACCAGAAGGCTGCCTGTGGGTCTTTCCAATTGTGAAATTCCTACCCACCATAGCCACTATTTTGAGTGAAGGTGTCTTTTCCAGAAAAATTCTCCTCCAGTTCATTTTACAAAGGAGGAAATTGAGGCTAACAGGGTTAAGTGACTTGCCCAAGGTCACACAGCTAGTAAATGCTTGAGGCCAGATTTGAACTGAGGAAGATGGCACTCTATCCACTTGGCCACCTAGATGCCCAGAAAAACCCTTTTAAAATATGTTTTTTGATTGTGATAGATAACTACAGAATCCACCATAATTAATTTATTGTACTAAATAATAGGGAACAGAACCTTGAGAATAGAAAATGTAATAGTAAAGGTTAGGCTTAGAAGCTGGGAGGAGGTTAGGGAGGTCCCTAAAACTACATGTTTCATTATAATTAGAATTAATAAAAAAAGTATAGACATGCAACAGTAGCAATATATTCTTTATTCTTCCCTTTCTCCCAAGCTGGAATTAATGAATATTTTTGACTTATTGGGCATGAGTTCTATAACACAAGTGGAACTATATAGTGTTAAAAGGCACTAAGCTGGGGCCACTAGCTCAATGAGCCAGGCCCAACTAGCTGGCCCTAGATCCTCAGGTAGTAGGAGAATCTAAGGCTAAATGATGGATAGGGTTGCCTGTGTGATCACCAAGATGTGCTGGTAACCACCAGGGCTTATGGGTGTTCAGCTTAGCCAAGCCCTTGCCTCCTAACAGTGCCCAAGCCAAGAATCCAGTGAGGGGCTATATGTATGTTCAACAGCTCCTCTAGCTCCCTGGCTTGGGGTTGGGTTAATGATAAGTTGGTTATGGGCTGGTTGTTGTTGTGCTAAATGGACAACACTATTCTGCCTGTGATTTGATGAATCCCTTCTCTGTAGCTTTAGATATTTACTAGCCTAGGAAGGAATGCCCATCTCCACTTAGATTAAGTTGTAACAGCATTTATTGCTTTAACTAAAAAGGGTAAAACAGGGAAAGGAAAGAGGTGTTGGGAAAATGCTATTACTAAGTCTATGGAACTAAGGTAGTTTGTATCTAAAAGCAGCAGGTTGATCCTAGCTGGAGACTATTTCCCTCTCACAGTCCCTGGTCTGGTCCAGCCATGACCTGAACCAAAGAAAGGGAGGAATCATGATGTTCTTCTTAGTAGCTGTGCTGTTCTTGTCTCTCAGCTCAATAGAGAGCAAGTTGAAGCAAGCTTCTAGTGATATTGAGATATGGATGCTGGATTAGCAGGTCTATGGCCTACCCACCCTTTTGCCACCTTTTCCCAAGTCCCCTGCCTCAAAATGGAGGTCCTGGGTGGCTCAGTCCATGGGCTTTTATAGAGGTGGTCCCAACTGTCTTTTGCCCTTGGCTCATGCCCCCTGGGTGAATTCCAAATTCTGTAACAGACAATCCTGTCACTCAAGCTGTTCTCTGTCTTGTCCAGAAGTTCCTTGGTACAACAGAGAATAGAATGGATGTTCTGAAAGACTGGCAGATATGTTCCCTTAAATCCTGACAGGGACTGGTTAGTAGCCTGCCTAACCACAATCTAGTGAGATATCGGTGTTAAGTGCTTTTGTGAAGGGCAGGTTGGGATTGGACCTTTTTATTTTTATGGATTTGGGGTTGGCTATGCTAATTCCCCTTGGATCCTAAGACAGTTCTATATTTGGAATTCAGTTGATATTTGATTTCGAGATATTGGTAGGTTAATGGCTCTTTCTACCTTAAATAGCTCATTCCCCACAATGTTTCACAGCCTTCTGAACATGGAGTCCTGACAGCTAGTAAAGTAGGTGGCCAGCAGTTGAAGTTAAAGCATAGTTGGTTCCAGACTAGAATAGTGGAGAAATGAAGGCAACCATTGAATAAAGACAACACTGCTCTCTGGTGGGAATGTGGTAGATGAAAGATTTATCCAAATGATGATGTAGAGAGATCTGAGTTTGGAGTCAAAGAATTTGGGTTTAAATATGAACTTCTCCACTAGCTAGAAATATATATATTTCTATGTCACTGAAGTGAAGTTGTCTTAAGGTTTAAAATAAGCAGAAAAATTGGACTTGAGCTACCCATTCCCTGAGGGTAGAAGCTACTGAAGTTCATTTCAGTGAATTATAAAGAAACATATGAACAATTAGAGCTGTAAAAGCAATCATTTAATAAACTATTTGTTGAAAGTGATTACTATGTGTCAGGCATGGCACTAAGTCCTTGTGATAATTTTATTACTGTTCAACCATGTTTTTCAGTTATATCCAACTCTTTGTGACCTCATTTGGTGTTTTCTTGAGAAAGATACTGGAATGGTCACGATTTCCTTCTTTAGTTCATTTTACAGATGAAGAAACTGAGGAGAAACAAGTAAATTCAAAACAGTTAAGTGACTTGCCCAGGGTCACACAGCTACTAAGTGTCAGAGACTGGATTTGAACCCAAGTAGATGAGTCTTCCTGACTCCAGACTCAGTATTCTGTCTGCTTCACCATCTAACTGCCTCTAATAATAAAATGACCAAAAAAGTCTCTGCTCTTGAATAACTAATAGTCTATTAGAAGAAACAAACATACATTGCATATACATATATATATGTATATATATATATGTGTGTGTGTGTGTGTGTGTGTGTGTGTGTATTCAAAAGCAAAGGGCAGTTGGCTGGCTCAGTGACTAAAGAGCCAGGCCCAGAGACTGGAGGTCCTTGGTTCAAATATGACCTCAGACACTTCCTAGCTGTGTGACCCTGGGCAAGTCACTTAACCCCATTGCCTAGCCCTTACCACTCTTCTGCTCTGGAATCAGTACACGGTTTGATTTTAAGATGGAAGGTAAGGGTTTAAAAAAAAAAAGCTACTTGAACACATGTTAATATAAGATAATTTTTTTAATAGAAGCCACTAGCAGCAAGGGGGCAGCAGATCAGGAAAGGTCTCATTTACAAGATGATCCTTGAGCTTTGAAGAAAACTGGAGATTCTAAGAGGCAGAGAAGATGAGAGAGAAAATACCTTCCAGGCTTGGGTTGTACAAAGATATGGAGATCGGTTTGAGGAACAGCAAGAAGGCCAATTTGATTATACTGTAGAGTATGTGAAAAGGAATACCACTGGGGAAAAGGCAAGAAACAACAAAATAGATTGTCTGAGGAAAAGAGTAACTTTTCCCTCTAGGGATCTTTAAGCAGAGGCTGGAGAATTACCTTGGGATGCTGTCAGTCATTCAATAAGCATTTATTAAACAGTATGCCAGGGACTGTGCTAAATGCTGGAAATCCAAAGAAAGGGGGGAATGGTCCCTTCTCCTTAGGGAACCCTCATTCTAATGGGAGGAAATGGCATTCAGATATCTACGCTCATACAAGATTTATAGAATGCTAATGCCACTCAGAAGGGAAGACAGGTGCTAGGGACGGAGGGTAAAGGGAAGAAGAAAGGATGAAGCACCATCATTTGGGGAAAGTAAGAAGAAGCAAGAGAAGCTATAGTTGAAAAAATTCTCATTTTCTCATTAAACATATTTATGACCAAGCCTTATGTTTATGAAAGCACTTCCTTCTTCACCCTTAGAATATCACCACGAGGAAGCTGAAGATGATGCATTATAGCCCCTTTTGATAACTAAATAGAAGCTTCTAAATATTAAGTGATTTGTGAATGTACTTTGGTAGTGAGCAACAGAATGATGATAAATACTGATTAAGATCCTGTAGCCATACGAACTTTAATTCAGTTAATAGATTAAGCTCATAGAAATCCACAGGCTATCATTGCCTCTATTCTAGACACACAGCATCATGCTTAAGGAGATTGCCACCTTAAGCTGGATCTGTGAGGTTACAGGATATCACAAGATATGGGATATCAAAGGATACTGGATACAGGATTAGCATATCTTGAATGAATGAATGAATGAAAAAGAATTGATTAAGTCAATAAGCAATTCATTAAATGTGTCCCAGGTACTGTGCTTGGTACTGGGGATACAAACCAATTTGATAGCTGAATGGAGGATGAACTGCAGTGGGGAGCAGCTTGAGGCAAGGTGATCAACATTACTGGGAGACTCCAGGTGTGAGGTGTAAAGTCCTGAGCTAGTTTGCTGCCAGCTTCAGGGGAGCAAAGGAACACATACAAGAGATACTATAAGACAGAATTGACAGGAGTTGGCAACAGATTGGATATCAGGGAAGTGAAAGAGAAGGGAGTTGAAGATGATACCTAGGTTGCAAGTCTGGGTGAATGGGAAGATAGTGACACCCCCCTCTCTCACTCCAGCACCATGTCCCAAGTACTATCCAAAGTGTTTGAGGTTACATATGATATCTGTTCATAAGGAGCTTATATCCTAATAATGGAAGAAAGGAGAATCCTGGGGAGTAGTGCACAAAGAAATATATTGCCTTTGGAAAATTATTGGAATTAAAGGAGAATACATTGATAGAATCTTCCTAGTAACAATGGCAATATAAGGATGGGTTCTCTTTGATTCTCTCTCCTCACCTCATGATCTTGTTTCCTAAAACTTTTTGTCTCTTCACAATCCACCCACAATGCTATCATCTTCTGTTAGAGATATTTCGTCCTCTTCATATTTACCAGCTTTACACTAAACTATCAAAAATCTCAAGAAGAGGTGGAAGAGACCTTTGTAGTCATGTAATTGAAATCATTGATAAGAAAAAAACCCTTTATACATAAAACACATTCTTGACAACTGATCATCCTGTCTCCACTTTAATTTTTTGATCAATGCCTCCTAAGGGAAGTTATTTCATCTTTGGACATCTTTAATTATTAGGTTGTTGTTCCATCATGTTTGAAACTTTGTGACCCCATGGACCATTGTATAGTTATACTGTCCATGGGGTTTTCCTGGCAAGGAAGCTGGGTGTGGTTTGCCATTTCCTTTTCAAAAGGATCAAGGGAAACAGAGGTTAAATGATTTACCCAGAGACACCCAGTTAGTGTCTGAGGTTGGATTTGAATTTAGGTCTTTCTGACTCAGAGCCCAGTGCTCTACCAAAATCTGCCTCTACATCTTTTACCTATTGCTCCTACTTCTACCATCTTGAGTCTAGAAGAATAAATATAATCCCCCTACCACTATTCAAAGTCCTTCAGATATGTAAGGATAATTGTATCCCTTCTAAGTCTTCTTTTCTCTAAGCTAAACATTCCTAGCTCCTTCATTAAATCTTGGATGATTTAATTTCCCTCTCATCATCCTGGTTTCTCTTTTCTGGAGAATTCCAGTGAATGCTTTTTATAAGTTGTGGCACCCAGAACTGAACATAGTATTGCAGGAATAGTCTAACCAGAGCAGAGGAGTTATCACCTTCCTTATCCTGGACCCTGTGCCTAAGATTGCTTTAACTTTACTGACTGACATGCAATTACCTAATGCTAAACATGCAGAAAACCCCAAACCTTTATCACACAAACTAGTGTTTAATGTCATCCTTTTTATCATGTAATTGAATGTTTGAATTTAAGAATTAAGATTATACAATTATCTTGATTAAATTTAATCTCATCAGATTTAATTAATCATTTTGTTAAGCTTTTTTCATATTTTTTCATACAGCTTGTTAGCTATCCCTCTAATCTTCATAAAATTTATAAATTCAGTTGTCTTATCTTCTATATCTTCTTCTGAGTCACTTATAAAAGAGAGACAGAACCAAGCTCAAGGATAGGTTCTTGAGGTGCTCTACTAAAGGCCACCCTTGAAGATGACCTCAATCCATTAATCTCTAATGTTTGGCATTTAATCTGATTGTTCCATTTAGCCAGTTCTGAAACCAGTAATGATTACAATCTAATGCATATCTTTTCTTTTCTTTTCTTTTCTTTTTTTTAAACCCTTACTTTCTGTCTTGGAGTCAATACTGTATACTGGCTCCAAGGCAGAAGAGTGGTAAGGGTAGGCAATGGGGGTCAAGTGACTTGTCCAGGGTCACACAGCTGGGAAGTGTCTGAGGCCGGGTCTGAACCTAGGACCTCCTGTCTCTAGGTCTGGCTCTCAATCCACTGAGCCATCCAGCTGCCCCCTTTTTATTTATTTTTTATTTTATTTTTTCATATCTTTTCATCTTGTACATAGGTACATCATCAGAATTCCACTCATCCTGATACCCTCCCATTTTAACCAACATTTACATACAAACCCACATCTACATTTATCTTTACACCTTGCCTCTTCTATTCATTCAGTGTGGGATCTGCCATCAGTACACCATGCCTTTCGGGGAGTGTTTGATTTTGTCACAGATTTCCTTGGCTTCTCTACATAGGAAGAAGATTGTCAATCCAGAAATACTAGTCTATTAAAAACCTGATTCATTTTTTACATCCTGCTTTTATTTTCTCTCCTAAATATTGATTTATATATCTATCTTTTCATGATTTTAACTGGATATGTGAAGGGAGCTACTTGATCCGTGAATGGTGCCATTAATATTGCTGATACAATGAGGAACTGCCTAAATGTGTATAAATCCAGAGAGAGCAGAACTACATACTTCTCACGTATAGTTTCCACTTCTCTATTTTGTTCTCTCTTGTTCTAGTCACCACACTTTTCTTTTAACTAAAGCTCCAAAAATTTTGCCCAGATCAGAGACACTTGGTGCAGGGAGGAAAGGAGGAGTGTATAATGTATATGTGTGTGTACATATACATATATATGCATGTGTACATGCACACACTTTACACTAATTTCTTGTTAAATTTGAATATTACCTAACTAGCCCAGAACAAATATTGGATAATGTGAACATTATTCTATTTTGTCAAAACAAGAGACAATAATATTTTAACAACATGAGGTTCATTATTTAAAAAATTTTAAGTGCCTTAGAAATACTTTTTGTGGATAAGCCCATAGAAGCTACAGTCCTAATTGGATAATATTAAAATTCAACAAGTAATTTTTATCAAAATGGTTAATTAAAAGTTTTCAAAGTTCTATAATCCAAATATCTAGTTTTCGCTTAGTAATATAAATTTATGTGAAATGTGAGCCTATTGTTTAGTTTCCTGGGATTAAAATGTAAACATTTAAAAATTAAATGTGAGGAAAAAGAGAGAACCTTCATCAAGCAGTTTCCCCTCCTATTTGGTTCTATAAATCCTGAATTCCATCTGACTGATATTATTATATTCTTTTTTTAAAAAACTAGACCTGTGATGAGAAGGAAGCATGGCATAGTGGATAGACGTCATCATCACTTAGCTGGCTTCCAAATCATGAAATTCAGAGTTCAAGTCCCCATCTGAAACACGCTGACTGTGTGACCTGGGGCAAATCACCTAACCTCTCTATCTCCTAATGGGATAGAGTGATGGGCAAACTACTGCCTATGATGTGGATGTGGCCCCCTGAAATGTTCTATCCGGCCACTTGACATTATTCATAATCTGACGGATACAATGAAACTTCAAAAGAGTTGCCTTAGAAACAGACCAACAGATGAGTATTTCCTTTCCTTAGGCCCCCTCTTTAAAAAGTTTGCCCATCACTGGTCTAGTCTGTTCTCGAAGACTCTCAGTTGCAGAGAAGGTGCTGACTTGTATTAGTAGAGAAAGCTGCCTCATCTGGGATTTCCCTATACCAATGAAATCCCAGATCTATCCTTAAGCCATATTCAGGAGTTTCAACTGGCTATACAGAGTTCCTAGAGAGGAATGGCATCTTCTCTATAACTTAAAAGCCATACAGTTATAGACTGCAGAGGTAGACTAGAGAAACTAGAGAGGCTTAATGACTTTCCCAAGGCCACACAGTCAACATTTAACTGAGACAAGACATGAACTTATCTATTACAGACTGAGATTCTTATCAATTAATCTAAACCATTTCTCCATTATATCCCTATTACATACAAAAAACACTACACTAGATGCTAGAGATACAAAGATAAAATAAAAACATTCTCAAGGAGTTTATATTCTAATGTAAACAAGTAATTTGAGAGGGAGAGTGAAATAATGAGGGGAATAAGGAAAGGCTTCCTGGGGGAGATGGCACATGACTTAAACCAAGAAAGAAACCAGACATTTTAAAAATGGAGGCAATAAGCTAATGAATTCCATGCTTGGGGGATAGCCTATTCAAAAACAAAAAAAAAAAATGGAAAAGATGACAAATTGGGAAGGGCTTTAAATACCAGCCTGAGAAATCTGTATTTTATTTAAGAGGCATTAGCGATCCCCCAATTGATAAATGGTCAAAAGATATCAACAGATAGTTTTTGGATAGCCACATATAGATATATGAAAAATGTTCTAAATCACTACTGATTAGAGAAATGCAAATCAAAACAATTCTGAGATATCATCTCACACCTATCAGATTGGTTAAAATAATAAAAGGGCAAAATAACAATTGTTGGGGGTGGGATGTGGAAAATTGGGGACATTAATACACTTTTTTTCAAACATTTATTAATATTCATTTTTAACATGGTTACATGATTCATGCTCCTCCTTTCCCCTTCGCCCCCCGCACTCCCCCCACCCATGGCCGATGCACATTTCCACTAGTTTTGTCATGTGTCCTTGATCAAGACCAATTTCCAAATTGTTGGTAGTTGCATTGGTGTGGTAGTTTCGAGCCCACACCCTCAATCATGTCCACCCCGACCCATGAGTTCAAGCAGTTGTTTTTCTTATATGTTTCCTCTCCTGCATTCCTTCCTCTGAATGTGGGCAGCGTTCTTTACCATAAATCCCTCTGAATTGTCCTGGGTCATTGCATTGCTGCTGGTACAGAGGTCCATTACATTCAATTTTACCACAGTATATCAGTCTCTGTGTACAATGTTCTTCTGGCTCTGCTCCTTTCACTCTGCATCTGTTCCCGGAGGTCTCTCCAGTTCGCCTGGAACTCCTCCAGTTTATTATTCCTTTTAGCACAATAGTATTCCATCACCCGCATATACCACAGTTTGTTCAGCCATTCCCCAACTGAAGGACATACCCTCCTTTTCCAATTTGTTGCCACCACAAAAAGCGCAGCTATGAATATTTTCGTACAAGTCTGTTTATCTATGATCTCTTTGGGGTACAAACCCAGCAATGGTAAGGCTGGATCAAAGGGCAGGCATTCTTTTATAGCCCTTTGAGCATGATTCCAAATTGCCAGCCAGAATGGCTGGATCAGTTCACAGCTCCACCAGCAATGCATTAATGTCCCAATTTTGCCACATCCCCTCCAACATTCATTACTCTCCCCTTCTTTCATT
>NC_058132.1:247066929-247117325 GCF_016433145.1 Gracilinanus agilis
TTTTACTATCTATTTCCTTCTTGAGCTCTGCCAGTTTCTCCTTTATGAATTTGGGTGCTATGCCACTTGGTGCATACATATTGAGCAGTGTTATTTCCTCATTGTTTATACTGCCTTTAATCAGGATGTAATGACCTTCCCTGTCTTTTTTAATCATATCTATTTTTACTTTGGCTTTGTCAGAAATCATAATAGCCACTCCTGCCTTCTTTTTCTCATTTGACGCCCAAAAGATTTTGCTCAAACCCTGAACCTTAAACTTGTGTATGTCCACCCGCATCATATGTGTTTCTTGTAGACAACATATGGTGGGATTTTGGTTTCTAATCCACTCTGCTATTTGCTTCTGTTTTTTTTTTTTAAACCCTTACCTTCCGTCTTGGAGTCAATACTGTGTATGGGCTCCAAGGCAGAAGAGTGGTAAGGGTAGGCAATGGGGGTTAAGTGACTTGCCCAAGGTCACACAGCTGGGAAGTGTCTGAGGCCAGATTTGAACCTAGGACCTCCCGTCTCTAGGCCTGGCTCTCAATCCACTGAGCTACCCAGCTGCCCCTTGCTTCTGTTTTATGAGCGAGTTCATCCCATTCACATTCAGAGTTATAATCATCAGTTGTGCATTTGCTGACATTTTCGAATCCTCCCCTCTTCCTACCCCCTTTTTCCTTATACTTTTTCCTTTTAAATCAGTGGTTTGCTATTGAGCCGCTATCCCTTATCCCCTCCCTTGATTAACTTCCCTTTCTACCTCCTCCCTTATTTTCCCCCCTCTATTTGTTTTTAAAGGCCTTATGAATTCCCTCCCTCTTCTCCCCTCCCTTTTTTTGACCTCCCCACTCCCCTGCTCCCCTTGGTTTATCCCTTCTAACTTTCTCAGAAGGGTTAGATAAGAGTTTTATGTCCCAATGGATAGTATAGCTACTCTTCCCTCTCCGGGTTGATTACACTAAGAGTAAGGTTTGATTATTACCTCTTAATGCTCTCTTCCTCTCCTTCTTATAATAGTATTTGTCCCCTCTCCCTCCCATGCCCTCTTTGTGTGTAATAGAATATCCTATTTTCTTATTCACTCAAGTTTCTCTTGGTGTCCCCTGCTATTCACCCCCTCTTTCCCATCCCCCATGTCATCTTAGATTATTTAGTGTTCCATCCTCACCCTGTGAATTATTCTTCTGATTACTATAATAGTCAATATTATAATAGTGAATAGAGTTCTCTACAGAGAATTATACATAATGTTTCTCTACATAGGAATACAGATAATTAGATCTCACTGAGGCCCTTAAAAAGGCAAATTTAAAAATTATAAGTTTTCTTTCTTTTCCCTCTGTATCTTATTTACCTTTTCAGGTTTCTCTCGATTTTTGTGGTTCGATATCAAACTTTCCATTTAGCCCTGGTCTTTTCTGTGCAAATACCTGGAATTCTTCAATTTTGTTGAATGCCCATACTTTCCCCTGGAAATATATAGTCAATTTTGATGGGTAGTTGATCCGTGGTTGCAGGCCCAGGTCTCTTGCCTTTCTGAATATTGTATTCCAAGCCTTGCGATCTTTTAGCGTGGAGGCTGCCAGATCCTGTGTGATCCTGATTGGTGCTCCTTGATATTTGAATTGTTTCTTTCTGGCTTCTTGTAAGATTTTTTCTTTTGCTTGGAAACTCTTGAATTTGGCAATTATATTTCTGGGTGTTTTTTTTTCTTGATCGAATGTCGCAGGTGTTCTATGAATCCTTTCAATGTCTATATTGCCCTCTTGTTGTAGGACTTCAGGGCAATTTTGCTGAATTATTTCTGTTAGTATGGAGTCCAGGTTTCTATTAATTTCTGGTTTTTCTGGAAGACCAATTATTCTCAAATTGTCTCTTCTAGACCAGTTTTCTTGGTCTGTCACTCTCTCATTGAGATATTTCATGTTTCCTTCTATTTTTTCAGTCTTTTGACTTTGTTTTATTTGTTCTTGTTGTCTTGAAAGATCATTAGCTTCTACTTGCTCAATTCTAGCCTTTAGGGATTGATTTTCGGCTATAATCTTTCGGTTTTAGGCTATGATCTTTTGATTTTCGGCTGTAATTTTCTGGTTTTCAGCTGTAATCTTCTGGTTTTCGGCTATAATCTTCTGGTTTTCGGCCATAATCTTCTGGTTTTCGACCATAATCTTCTGGTATTCCTTTTCAATCTGGTCATTTCTGGTGTTCAATTTGCTTATCAGTTCATTTGGTTTCTGAGCCTCACTTTCCAATTGCAAGATTCTACCTTTTAAACAGTTATTTTCTTGCCAGATCTCTTCCATTTTCCTCAAAATCTCAGTTTTGAACTCTTCCATAGCTTGTGAGGAGTTTTCCTTATTTGAGGAGGGTCCGGATGCTTGTTTGTTCTCCTCCTCTGTTTCCTCGGTTGTCTGTATTTTCTCTGTGTAAACGTTGTCGAGTGTTAAAGACTTCTTTTTCTTGTTGTTAATCTTTCTCTTCTGAACTTCCTGAGACTGGGTAGCCATCGTTAGCCCAGCAGTTTCTCAGGTTTATCCTCACACTCAGGGTCTGTCCGCGGTCAAGCCCCCTGGTGGACCCCCTTGCTTGATCGTCTGCCGGAGGTTTCTTTACAAGTCTCAGGGCGCTGCTTCCACAGCTGTATACCCGTCTGAACTGGTTCCCCACTCAGGGTTTCAGAGCTTTAGCTTGTGGCTATGTCTGCCTCCAACCACACCTCCGCCCGTGCCTGCGCTCTGAGTCCGCGCTCTCGGCGCCCTGCTCCCGCGCTCAAATTTTGTGTGCGTTCATTAGCTTTTTGGGGTCCTAAATCTTGCTGCTCTCAGGAACAGGCCCCGGAGCTGCCAATGACTCGATGGGTGCCCCAAACTTGCTCTATTTCTTTTTAGCTGGCCTCAGCACTATAGGTGTTGTGTGTGGAGGGGGTGGGGTGGTTGCTCAGCCCACGATTTAGTGAGAGCTGTTTCCCCCCTTTATAGCATGGAAATGCCTCAATTCCACATACCTTCCACGCTGTGCCCTGTTGTGGGGTTCCTCCGTTCGTCTGGACTTGTTTTTATGTCCCCTTGAGGAGTTTTGTGTGTTTCAGTCAGGAGAGGTTAAGAGCTGCTTCTTACTCTGCCGCCATCTTAACCCGGAACCCACATTAATACACTTTTAGTGGAACTGAAAACTGACCCGGCCATTTTGGAGAGCAGTTTGGGATTATCCCCAGACAGTTATAAAACTGTGTATATCTTTAGACCCCGGAATAGTATTGCTATTTCGATTTCCCAAGTCTATTTCCCAAAGAGAAGAGGGGAAAAGGAAAAGAACCTGTATATTCCAATATATATATATATCAGCTCTCCTTTTAGTGGCAAAGAACTGGAAAGTGACGGGATGATGTTCATGAAATAGGGAATAGCTAAACAAGTTGTAGTATATCATTGTTATAGAATATTACTGTTCTTCAAGAAACCAGGAGCAGGTTAATTTTTTTTTTTAAATCTTGGAAAGATCTATATGAAATAATGAAGAGAAAAATGAGTAGAACCAAGAGACCTTTATATATAGCTACAGAATTAATATTTGAAGAATAACTTGTTAATCTCTACATCCAGAGAAAGAACTAAAAAATGGAAACACAAAAGATCATTTTCATACATTTATTTTTGCTGGATGATGCCTTTTTCAGTGTGGGGAATGGGAAGAAGGGCTGAGATATATGAGAAGAAATTCTATTTAAAAAATAAAGAATGGAATAAAAATTTTAAGAGGCAATAGTGGCGTCTGAGTGTTCTTGAAGAGTCTTTCTTGGTCAGACTCATGCTTTCAAAGTAAGATTATTTTATTGACTACATGGAAGACAGATCATAGAGGGGAGGGACTAGAAGCTAGAAGACTAAATAGGAGGCTTTTTCATGAATCTAGTAAAAAATGATGAGGGTCTGAAATAAAGTGGTGGCTACAAGAGTGGAGAGAAGGGGAAGGGCAAAAGGATCCAGTGGAAAAGGAAATGGCAGACCATTCCAGTATGCTTGCCAATAAAACTCCACGGATAGCTACGGCCTATGGAGTCATGAAGAGTCAGACACGGTTGAACAACAACAGCAGCAATAAAACTGTAGTCTGTCTTCACATTTTCTTCAGTCTCATGGTACATCAGCTAAATTTGTGACATTGAATAGATATTTTAAATATATGATTTAAAGAAATTATTTTTGTTCTGCCAATAACCTTGATGTTCATCTTTTCCTTTGGGTATTGTGGCAATAGTACTGGAAGGGGAGTGAGGAGATACGGGTTCAAATAATTTCTTTAGCACTAACTAGCTGCACAACTCAGATAAATCACAATATTTCAGAGACTGTCTATAAAATAGGAATAATAAATGGGGTCTATTGAGGAGAAAGTACTTTGTAAAACTTGGAACACTACATAAATGTGTTTTTATATTCCAACAAAAAAGAGAAATGGCCATGTGGAACATTGATGAGCTACAAGAAAATATACAGATTTTTATCTCTGGAGTATCTTGCTTTTCTTGGCTTAACATAAAAAAAAATTACTGTGACTTTGATAGTTAACTCTTCTTGAGTTCCATTAGAGACCTCTTAAATCTGCTTTCAGTTCTTCTAGGGAGAATGAAGGGGAAAGTATCTGTAAACATAGAGAATAACCATAAAGCCCAGGATTGTTGATTCATTTGATTAGGCTGATTTAAGGGCTCATGTAAGTTTGCCATGTATATAGCATTGAATTGGAAATTGCAGCCTCTTTCTGGAGAAGCAATTTTAGAAGAATGAAAATTTAATGACTGCCCTTGCATTTCCTCACTCTTCTGGACATTCCTAGATTATCAAGGGCATGTTAATACTCAAGGCAGCTGGATGAACCAGCCTAAAGCATGTAGAAGGAGGAAAGAATAAAGGGGTGGTGGGAGAAGATTCTGCCCATGTAATCCTTTACTTTTATAGATCAGTGTGAGTTAACCAAGATAATGTGATATTCATGAACAAATATTTAATTAAAATGCAGTTTTAAGAAATTTTTTTGGAGAGTTTTTTAGGCATTTATTGTGAACCCATGCCATGCCATCGAATTCTGTTTTTGTGTGTGTGTGTTGACACTAGGATACTTTGCACACTGCATTTCAGAAATGCCATAAAAACTAATTGCTTGATGGTACACATCACACACTGCAGGCAGAATTTTCAGTTAGTAATTAAAAAAAGTTTAAAGGCAAAGCCAGCCCATGATAGCGATTACTGTTCTCAGGATGTCACTAGGAAGAAATTATTTAATAACAAGTAAAATGTTTAAGTATTGGTATATGTCTATCTACAAATTGGTTTCTGTATTCACACAAATCTCACATTCAAAGAACTTCTCTATCTACAATTTGTTGATATCAAAATACGGAATCCAAGGAGGACACATGTATGTTCATCGAGGAACATAGATTTAGAGTTTAGTGGTCATCTAACCCACCATAATCCCCTTTTCAGAGATATAAAAGGCCTAGAGAGGTTTAATGACTTGCCCAAGGTCTTATAAGTGGTAAATGGCAGAGCAGAGATTGAAACTTGGGTCTGAAGCCTTCAGATTTAGCCTCTTCCCAATTTATGACACTGACCTCAAGTATACTTTCTGCAAATTATCAACTAGGAGATGGCTAGGACTTCAGATTCCCCCTTACGGACTCATTCTTCACCCTGTGTTGGGAATGAGAGGTTTTTTTTGTTTGTTTTGTTTTGTTTTGTTTTTTTAATACCCAAGAATGAATAAGCTGCTCAGGGGCTTTAGAGGTGTACCAACCTCAGCTAAGAAAAATCCATAAACTGATGAACACACTAATAGGAATGTACATGTAGGTTGGTACAATTTCTTTGGTGCTTAGTGGTAACATCTTTGGATTCATAAGTCACTGGCTATTTCTGTCAACATTTAACATCCTTCCACCCCCTTTGTGGGGCAAGAGGCCAAGTCTTTCCAGCCTGCCATACAAACAGTGTCATAAAAACCAAACTTTTTGCTGCCCAGAATGCATAGAGGCATATCCAAGACTTCAGAGGTATACACCTTGAAAGAGAAGTTAGGTTTATCCTTTATTACCTGACAAATCTTCCAACTAAAATTCAAGGAGAAATTACTCCAAAAGGGAGTAAAAAGGAGGAAAGTGGACAGATGAATAATACAGCAGTGGAAAGGGTGGGGAGGAAACAGAAGTTGCTGCCCAGTAGGAAGAATTGCACTTTAGAGACCTGTCATCTTGAATTTTTAAGACAGATGGTTCAGCAGTTCCCCTTGGACAGTGACAGCCCTCCTTTTCTTCCTATTTCTTCAACCCTGCTGTTACCAGTCTTCCCCAGCCAGAGGAGCTCTCCCTCTTCCTTTTCACCAATGCACAGAGCTCAGCACAGAAAAGTTCAAGAGAGGAAAAGGCAGAGGAAGGAAGGGAGGGAACAGTGGCTTTCCCCTGGGGGTTTCAGTTCATTCCTTTGAGGGGAGATCTTCTTATATTCCTGGCTAGGAACAGACCAACTGTCTTTACTCCTATTCAAAACTGGTCCACTGGTGGGAGAATAGGGAGATTTCAAATGAAATTTTAAAACTCTTTCCATGTTATGAATTCACAGAAGTAGCAAAAGAGATTATTATTAAAAAGTTTCATGTTTTTTTGAGTATTTTGATACAAGCTAATAAAATGAGATTGATCCAAGAAACTTAATATTTTCTGATATCTCAAATTTTTCTCTAGCAAGGGGATAAAGAATATGAATGCATGCTATTGAGCTTAATTTGTGGAAATTAAAAACCAACAAATGTCTCTTATCACAAAGGAGATTGGTTATAACAAATAAATAAAACTTTAGTGTTCTAGTAATATTTATCTTTGGGCTTTGAAGCCATGAGGACAATATATCAATTTATCATTGATTTAATAATTCAATCAAAATAGCAAAAGCAAAGCCACAATTATGAGTTAAGAATATGTTCGCTGCAGTTGTAGAGTGACAGTTTGGTTGGCAAGCTAAAGATAAACAATATATGGCACGTTAAATTTCTTTGGCCACTTTAAAATAAAATGCCCTTTTTCCTGGAAAAATATCCATCATTGGTCATAGAACAAAGCTCTTCAAAATCAGGTGTGGTTTGGGGGTGCATGAAGTGCGGAATAGTGAAATACACATTTCTTCTTAAAATTAAAATTGCTTTGTAAAAGAAGAGATTATTCATCAAGACCTACTCTTTGACTATGTAAAAAAAATCATACGGGAGATGACTATAGAAATCCTTGCTCATCTTTGAGTGAAAAATTCCATTAATAAGGAACTTACTATTGACGGATTCTATTACTGGACATGTTTAATTCTAACAATCCATTCCACTACTAGATGCGATTACTTATTAGGGATTTGTTTTTTCTTATGTTCAGCTAAAGTCTGCCTTCCTTTCATTTTTAACCCTTTAGACCAAGGTCTGTCCTCCAGAGCTAAATAGGACAAGTCTAAGACAACAATTTTGCTCTCCTTAACTCATTCTTCTTCAGAGTAAATATCCTTAGTTCCTTCAACTGGTCATAAAATGTGTTGACAAAACCAGAGAGTGTGCCACTTAAGAGAAGTTGCCTCTTTCTCCTTGCCCTGAAGGAACTGGTGATCCGTCTAAGAGAAGTATGATGCCTCTGATTACTTTAGTTAATGGAAATTAGGGCGGTATTGATCAGCAGAAAAAATGAATCTTTGAAGAGGGTGGCCAATGAGAGCTTGAATGGTTTTGGGGAAATGATTCTCTAAGTATGTGGAAAGTTAAGTGACTATTGTTCAGCTTGATGAATCAAGTTGTTAACTGAATTTCTACTCTGAACTCTATAATTCTGCTTTATCATATTATGAAATTTTGTCTGTTTTCCATGAAGGCTATAACTAATTCTGAAATGTCTTGAGTTAGGGAGAAATTTTTTTTTGTGTGTGGCGTGGGAAATACTAATAGTATTCTTTTTAAAGAATCAAATTAAATAATATATATGTAAAGTGCTTTGAAGAAATTACAGTGCTATATATACACTTCAGTTTTTTTCAGTCATGTTTGACTCTTTGGGACCACAGTTGAGGTTTTCTGAGTAAAGATACTGCAGTAATTTTCCATTTCCTTCTCCAGCTCATTTGACAGATGAGGAATTTCTACCTTATTTAAATCAATTTCCCTTTTAGAGCTTCAGGACATGGAATCCTATTTTTCTCTGAATACTTGCAAATCTGTTCTCCTAAATTCCAAGCTATTATATGACTCCCTTTGTGATCCTTACCAGCTAGGTTGTATTCTTTCTATAATTGTTTTTTAGTGCCCCTTCTAACCTCCTCTCTTTTCTAATGGAAAAAATTCATCAATGAAACAAATCAGATAGTTTTTTTTATTTTTATTTATTTTCCTTTATTTTATTCATGACAAATTTACACATAAATTTTTCCAAGATTTCCATGATTTTTAATGGATTTTCTAAGATTACATGATTAATGTTGTCTCCCTCTCCTCTTCCTTCCCCCCTTCTAGAGATGAAAAGCAATCCCAATGGGTTATATATGTATAATCACTCAATACCTATTTCCATATTATAATTTATAATACAATCATATACCCAAATAAAAAAGTGATAAATCATATATTTTCTTCTGCATTTCTTTTCCAACAGTTTTTTCTTTAGATGTGGATAGCATTCTTTCTCATAAATGCCTCAGAATTGTCCTGGATCACTGCATTGCTATTGGTACCAAAGTCTATTACATTTGATTTTCCCACAATATTTTTGTTACTGTGTATAATGTTCTACTGGTTCTGCTTATTTCACTCTGCATCAATTCATGTAGGTCTTTCCAGTTCTTAAAGAAATCATCCTGTTCATTATTCCTTAAAGCACAATAGTATTCCATCACTGTCATATTCCACAATTTGTTCAGTCATTCCCCAATTGAGGGACATCCACTCAGTTTCCAATTTTTTGCTACCACAAAAAGCACAGTTATAAATATTTTTTGTATAAACAGGTCCATCCCCATTTAAAAAATCTCTTTTGGATCTAGACCTAGTAGTGGTATTCCTAGATCAAAAGGTATGCATTCTTAAAGCCCTTTGAGCATAATTCCAAATTGCCTTCCACAGTGGTTGGATCAATACACAACTCCACCAGCAATGCATCAGTATCCCAATTTTGCCACATCCCCTCCAACATTCACCACTTTCCTTTGCTGTCATTATAGCCAATCTGTTAGGTGTAAGGTGGTACCTCAGAGTTGTTTTGATTTATATTTCTCTAATCTGGAGGGATTTAGAACATTTTTTCATATGATTATTGATAACTTTGATCTCTTCCTCTGAAAACTGCCTATTCATATCCTTTACCCACTTGTCAATAGAGAAATGACTTGAATCCTTATAAATTTGACTTAGTTCTTTATATATTTGAGGAATTAGACCTTTAATAGAGAAATTTGTTATAAAAACTTTTCCCAGTTCATTGCTTCCCTTCTAATCTTGGTAGCATTGGTTTTGTTTGTACAAAACCTTTTTAATGTAATATAATTAAATTATTTATTTTACATCTCGTAATGTTCTCTATCTCTTGTTTGGTCTTAAATTCTTCCTCTCTCTATAAATCTGACAGGTTTCTGTTCTATTTTCTATTTCTACTTCTATTCTATTTTCATCTAATTTGCTTATATCATTCTTTATGTTTAAATCATATACCCATTTTGAACTTTTCTCAATATAACAGGTGTGAGATGTTGATCTAAATCTAATTTTTATCACACTGTTTTCCAATTTTCTCAGCAGTTTTTGTTGGATAGTGAGTTCTTTTTGCAAATGCCAGGATCTTTGGGTTTATCAAACTCTAGATCGCTGAGGTCATTTACCCCTAGTCTATTGCTTTGATTCCCCTCTTCTGTCTCTTAACCAGTAACAGATTGATTTGATGATCATTGCTTTATAAATACAGTTTAAGATCTGGTACCACTGGGTCATCAGCCATCACATTTTTTTTCATTAGTTTCCTTGATGTTCTTGATCTTTTGTTCTTCTAGATGAATTTTGTTATTTTTTTCTGGTTCTCTAAAATAATTTTTTGATAGTTTGATTCAGATAGTTTCTACCTTAAAGTAACTAAACTTCTTACATTCACTTATTTAGCATGATTATTTTTCTTTTTATCTTTGATTCCTTGGCACCTCGTATAGAGTCTTTAACTTAATGACCACTTAATAATTGCATATTATTGAACTGAATTGATTACTCTCTGGAAAGCACTGTTTTTGATATTGTCCTTAAATGATGGAAGGAATGGCTTTGAGATAAATGGAAGCCAATGAGATGTCAGTGATCAAGAAAAGTAATTAAAGTCTAAAGAAAGCATGGAATAGTGAATGAGATTCTATATTTCTTTTTAACCCCCTAATGCCAGCTTTAGAAAGTAGACACAAGAAATGTGTTTTCACTAGTACTGGAGGTACATTCAGGCCAGATGGCATCTGTTTTACTTTGCTCAGCATTATTCTATTTTTATTTGAAAGCCTCTGCCCTTTCTGGTACACTACTGTTCTCATCCCATAGGAATTTTGCAGAGCTCTTCCGGCTCTGATTAATTTAGCCATCATGTTACTCATTTAACCTTGGTTTTCCCTTGAGTGAGCTAAAGGTGGTGGTAGTGGGCATTGTAATCCAGGAGAAGGAGCACTAGCAGAAGAGTGAGTCCACTTAAGTTTTTACAAGGTTTTCTCCAATTTCATTTGCTGACACTATCTACAGCATGGCAGATATCTCTAGGAATACTGAAAATCATAATCTGTCAACTAGATTCTTGGCTAATATTTAATCATTGGAAAATGGAGCTAACAGTATTTACTCCCCAACACCCACCAGAAAAGCATGCTATGAACAAGGTCAACAGTTCATAGTTTCTTCCTGATTTTTGTTTGTTTGTTTTGATAAAAGGTTGGGGAAATGTTTTAAAATCCAGGATTTTGTTAGTATTTAAATTTCTTCTTCAGTTTTATAGGAAATGATACAGTTATGTATCTTCCTAAAATTGAGATCAGTGATATTAACAATGTGGCTTTGCAGGGTTATTGTGACACAACATCCAATTGAAATTATTTTTAATTTTCAAAAACATTTACGTTCTGTCCTAGTAACAACTCTCTAAAGACAGAAGGGAAAGAGCTGGGAGAACAGCATTAAGTGACTTGTATAGAGTCACACAGGTAGGAAGTGTCTGAGATCATATTTGAACCCAGGCCCTCTCAACTCCAGACCTGACCCTTTATCTATTGGACCACTTAGATGCCCCACAGTTTTTATTTATTAGCCTTGCCATGTTATATAGCTGAATCTATACCTGGAAATAGCTCTGCTGATTTTTAGGCAACTCTGATTACCTCTTTTGCACTAACCCTACTGATTCTGTAATACCTTTGGATTCAGTTTTTAACATAAGGCAGAGCCTTCTTGTATCAATGACATAGTGTTCTTTTTTTTTAACCCTTACATTCTGTCTTATGACAAAAAGCCATTATCAGTTTGAATTTTATTAATTGCAAAGTGTCTATAAATTTCAATGCTCAATATCTCTTGCCTTTGAAAGATGTTGTTCTTATGACATATAATTTCACCAGTGTGGGGAGCTCTAGGTATGGAAATACCCTAAGATGAACAACTTTTCTGTAATTTATCATCTTAGATAATTGCCTGGGATCTTGAGAGGTTATATGGCCTGTCAATGTTCATGCAGTGTCAGTGGCATAATTTGAATCCAGGTCTTACTGAATCATTTCACTGGGCAAAACTCACAATTCTGGACTAATATATGTCAATGTATGTGGGATATTTACTATTTTCCTGCATATTTTTATTAGAGTTAAATAAAGATCAAAATGGCATGCTTGGTATGTAGCAAACTCCTTGCAGTTATTCTCTGTCCTCCATACTCTTTCCACCTCTTCCCAACATGCTGAAGATTTATGGGTTCAGAAACAATCATTTAATTATATGCTAAAACTCTTTTAAAAAAAAGACAAGACACAAATAGTTTGTCACAGTTACTCTTGGCAAGGTAGTGGATGAGCAATGCTTTAATGAACATTGGATTAAACCGATCTCCTTCTGAATATTGTGATTGGTACATACTATGTACTATATTTCAGATTTTGCACTGGGAATTTACATTCAGATGAAACATTGTCCAGTGAGACCACAAGATGGCACTTGTCAGCTAAGCTCTGACTCGAGATGCCCATGAGAGCTTGCTACAACTCAATGCGACATCTTCATCCTGCCTTCTTTACAAGCTGACTTTGATTTGAGGATGAGTAAAAGTTATCTTCTCAGAAAATCATTGTCATGACTTCCTGAAACATCAAAGTCATCACTTTCTTAAAAACCGATGATGGCAAGCTTTAGTTTCAATGCCTTTTTCTTGTCTTTTGGAAAGGACAGTCGATGTACATAAAATATAGGACCAGGAATATAGGATGTATAGAATATAGGACATATTATTTTGAAAATGCTTCAGGGCTTGTTTAAAAAAAGTGGACATTTCTTTGACCATTTATCCTCAAAAAATACCCCATTCCCAAATTTTAATGTAACAAACAAACAAATACATTTTAAGATAAAAAAAAATAAAACTTAACAATCTAATTTATGGAGGACATTTTCTTTTTTGCTAAGCAGAACTGAACTACATACAACAATGTCAATGAGTTAAAACAAAACTTTTTTTTATTGAGTTCTTTTTTATATCACATAGTTGGGATTTTTAGCCTTCCCTTTCCGATTTAATTCTTTTTTTTGTCACATTTAGAAATAAATTAAAATATCAAATAGAATGTCTCTCCCTGACAACACATGCAACATTCTGTTCTTTAATCTCTGACCCCTCCATGAAGAGGACTGAGGTATGTTTTGTGACCTGTTCTCTGGGGCCAAGATTATTAGAATTACTCAAGGTTTAGCTTCCTTCGAAAAATATTTTGGAACTCTTTTAAGTGAGCAAGTCTTGACCTTTCTTCTACCTACACTCATGGAACTGCCCAGGTATGGAGTTTGGGATTCCATTTTTGAATGAAATTCATTGAGGATCAACATGACTTTTCCTATCCAAACGTATATTTCATTGGGATTAATTTATTGTACCAAGTATATTTTGTTATTTCTTTAATGAACAACTTCTACTTTGTAAAGAGAACACTAGTGTTGGGGTTGAAATCAGTCAGAGTAATTTAATATTCATTTGCCCTTGTACGTATTTCTCTTGTTCATCGAGATATGGTAGCTTTAGCTAGGAATAGTAAGACTGGAAGGCAAACCCAAAGCTCATTTAGATTGCTTTTATAGAGAGCTAGTGAACTGAATGTGAAATTATAATCTTCAGATGGCCTCTTTTGCCCAGGGACATCATTAAAGTGGGCAAGAAAAGAAACCAATGTTTCTGAAATCCCATTATGCTGGATATGTGACAAACCCCAAAGATGACATTTTATAGTTTGGTTAGATTTGCTCGTAAACAACATCTTGTTTACTCACTTTACTTAAAGGTCATAATATAAATATGTGAAAAGAACCTTGGAGAATCATCTCTTCTAAGCTTCTTATTCTACAGATGAGAAAACTGAGATTCAGAGAGACGAGATGCCTTGACACTAAATAATATATAAGTGGTAAGAAACCAAACCCAAATTCAAACCAAGGTCCCACGTTGGCAAATCCAGCACTCTTTCCACTGAGTCAATTTTTTACCTAACTATTCAATTACTTGAAACTGACCCTGTGGGTAGAATAGGAAGACTATTTGGTTTGGACCAATAAGAATCTTGGTTATGGCCCTCATTTTATAAATGAGGTTACTCCTGGGATCTGGGGTTTGTAATTATAAAGTAGCCAGGTGGCTCAGTGAACAGAATCTTTGACTTTGAACCAGGAAGATTGAGTTCAAATCTGGTCTCAAATACTTCCTAACTGTATGAACCTGGACAAGTCACTTAACTTCTGGCTGCCTCAAAATTTCCCCTCCTATAAAATGAGAGTAATAATAAAACTTATCTCCCAGGGTTGTTGTAAGGATAAAATATTTGTAAAGTGTATTGCAAACCTATATATAAAGTGCTATATAAATGCTGGCTACTTATTATTAATTGTTTTACCTCTCTTGGCATCAGTTTCCTCATGTGCAAAATAAGAGGATTGGCCTCTAAAAGTTTTCCAGGTCTAAATTTTATTTCCTTATTTAAGATTTCTAAGAAAAAAAGGATTAATAGTTTCCCTCAAATTTCCATCTATTGTGTGTTGAGACAGTTTATAGTAGTGATCTTGGAGACAGAAAAACTTACCTCTGACACATTTTCCATGGTGAACCTAGGCAAGTTACTTTACCTCCCTAACATCATATGGTTATTGGGAAATGATATATTCAATTTTCAAAGTGTTGTATCAATGTCATTTATACTACTACCACCAGCTATGTGACCTTATATTTGCTCATTATCCTGAAGAGTTGGACTAGATGGATTCTGAGATAAAATTTGAAGTTCTATGATTCAGTAATCCTAAAAACCAAGTTTTTGACACCATTTCTAAGTAAGTAGCAAAGACGAATCCGTGGTAATTCCCATAAATTCAACCAACAGGATAGACACGTTTGACCTGCTAGTATAGGCTTAAATAGTTTAATTCTGAGCAAAAATGTTATTCATTTTCTTGATAAGAGAAATTCATCGCTATTCTTTCATTCATCCATTTGTTATTAGCAAAGACAAGTTCTTATCTAATTCCATACACCCATGGGGTCACTGATCATTTGAAAGTCATCAGTGCAGAGATGATAACTGAAGCAGAGTAGGGAATGGAAGAGATTGCAGAGGATAAGAACCTGGACAAAGAAAAGAAGGGAACAGATGGAACCCTGGGGAAAGAGGATGAGTGAGGAATCACTGAGTTTAAATGCCTACCTGTGTTTAGTCATTTCAGTCATGTCCCTATTCTTTGTGACCCCTTTTGGAGGACATCTAAACATCCTCAACAATTGGTCATCCAGGCTTTGATGATCAGTTTTGCATATAGGTAAGGAAAACCACTTCAGATATGATTAATTTTGCCATTCAGAAGTATTTTCTTTAGCTAGTTCTCTTGTTAACAACAAAAAAGCAGATAGATTTTATATGAAATATTGGGAAGATAAAAGAAATACAGATTTTTTGTGGTAGTAAGATTTGGAAATTCAGGGGTTGTCTATCAATTGGGAAATAGCTGAACAAGTTTTGGTATATGATAATAAGGGTATGTTATTATGCTATATGAAATAAACAGGATGATTTAAGAAAAATCCCCAAAGACTTACAGACTGATGCAAAGTAAAGTAAGCAAAATTAGAAGAACATTGTACTCAGTGACAGCAATATTTCATGATGAATAACTGTGAATTGCCTAGTTATTCTCAGCAATACAGTGATCCAAGACATTCCCAGAGACGCATGATGAAAAATGTCACCTACCCTTTTAGAAAGAACTAGAGTTTGAATGCAGACTGAAACATATTATATTTCATTTTCTTTTTTTTGTCTTTTTTTCCATTTGAAAACTCTCTCACAAAACAACTAATACAGAAAAAATGTTTTATATGCTTACACATGTAAAGTGGATATCAGATTGCTTGCCATCTCAGGGAAAGGAGAGGGCAGGGAGGGAGTGAGGGAGAGAGGGTCAGAAGAAGGGAGAGAATTTGGAACTGAAAACTAAAAAATTGAATGTTAAAATGTCTTTTTAATATGTAATAGGAGGAAAAGAAAGTATTTTTGAAAGGGGAAAAATTGTTTTGAGGCCAGTATGAAATAAAATATCTCAGATTGATGTCCTTGACTATTCTTTGTGGCTCATTTCCTCTACATCTTTGAAAAATATCTACATATTCTTCATTGTCAAGTTATTTCTTGGTTGGCAGACTTAGTGCTTTCATAAATGCACAAAGATTTCCAAACTGACTATTGATGATTTATTAATTTTTACTTTTATTGTCCAGCTACTAGTATTCTCCACAACTCAGGGTAGGTTCTTTTCTTAGTGTTATCTGATCTTAGGCATGTGCTGTATGGGTACTATTCCTCCCTCTCTAAAAACTCATTGGTGCTCATCCATTTATAATATAGTCTCTGAAACTTGGTTAAGAAGTACTAAATGGGCATGAGTGGTTAATCTATTTATTCATTGATTTTATGTTTGTGTTGGCTTTGGGAAGAGAAGAGGCAGTAAGGTATTTTCATTGTATATTTTTTCCTTTTGAATTCCACAAGCCTTCCTTCTCCTTCCTCCCTCCCCCACTGACCACCTGCCAGAGAGAGAGAGAGAGAGAGAGAGAGAGAGAGAGAGAGAGAGAGAGAGAGAGAGAGACAGACAGAGCGCACAATCCCCTGGGAAAATAAAAGTTTATTTAAAAGACAGACTTTGAAAATAATAATAGAAAACCAGTTATTTCCCAGATTGGAAAGGACTATTTTAAATTTCTAGAGAATTTGTCAGAATTTCAGTGGATGATAACATATTATAATGTCCTCTGCTGGACCTATGAATGATAAAAGCAAATTAATTTAGGAATAACATTGGGATCTGAGAATCTACTAATAGAGTAGCTGGGTTGTTGCTTAAGTGGGAAAAGCATAGAAAACCCACCTTGGGATTTTGGCCTTTCCTTTCTCACTGTTGAATAAAATGCTTAAAACCTATTCTCATAATCTATTAACTCTAAGTATATTCTATGATTCATGGATTATCTGTAGCAAGCTTTTGAATCTCTTCCTAATCTACTTATTTGCTGTCTGGGCTCTGTTTCTGTTGATGGTATCGCTAGGTTTATACATTTCAAATCATCTTTGATTCATTGGATCATAGATTTAGAGCTAAAAGGAACTTAGATACCATTGAGTTCAACCCTTTTAAAGAAGAGGGAAGGAAAGAAATAAGAATTTATTAAGTATTTATTAAATAAGTGCCAGGAGGCAGCTAGAAAGTATAGTGAATAGAGCTCCTGTCTTGGAGTCAGGAAGGCTCCTCTTCATGAGTTCAAATCTGTCCTCAGATATTTAACTAGCTATGGGACCTTGATCAAGTCACTTCAATTTTTTGAATTACCAAATTTTTGAAATACCAAAACTTGTTCAGTTATACCTGTTTGCTTCAATTTCCTCATATGTAAAATGAGCTGGAGAAGACAATGGCAAACTACTTCAATATCTTTCCTGAGAAAGCCCCAAATGAGGTTATGATAAATCAGACATGACTGAAACAACTGAACAACAACAAAAAATAAGTCAGGCACTGTCTTAAGCATTTTTGAACATTATCTTATTTGATGCTCACAACAACCTTGGAAAGTAGGTGCTATATTTGAGGTAAACAGAGATTGAATGAATTTTCCAATTGATGTAGCTGGTCTTGCTGACTTCATACCCATTGCTCTATCCAATTTACCTCTAGTTGCCTAGAGATTAAATGACTTGACCAGGGACTCACAGCTGGTCAGAATCTGCAGTAGTATCGGAACCTAGATTTTACCAACAACTCCAAGCCCAGTTAATACCGTATTCTCCAGTGTGTCATGTTTTAGGTATCCTTCACCCTACCCAGACAATTATAGAATTATAGATTTAGATCTAGAAGAGATCTTTGAGTCCAACCCTCTCCTTTTACAGATGATGAATCTGAGGCTCGGAGGACTCAAGTGCATGTTGTGGTGGTTGTCATTCAGCCATGTTTCAATTGTGTCTGACTCTTTGTGACCCCATTTGGGGCTTTCTTGGCAGAGATACTGAAGTAGTTGGCCATTTCCTTCTTCAGCTCATTTTACAAATGAGGAAACTGAGGCAGACAGGGTGAAGTGATTTGCCCAGGATCACACAGCTAGGAAGTATCTAGGAGTGAATATGACCTCAGGAAGATGACTATAATAACTTAAATGAAAATAACACCAAAAGGAAGCAGAATGTTGAAAAGTTATACTAAGCAATCTTAGACTTGGAGAAGAGATAGTGAAAAATATGTCCTTCCTCCCTTTGACAAATAGGTATAGAGATACAGGGACAGAGTGATGATACCTTCCTTGTCAAATATAGCCACTACATCAGTTTTTTTCCTTAATGTTTTTTGTTATAAGCAAGGGTTTAATTTGGGAGGGAGAGGAGAATGGGATGGTATATCCGGAAATGACTGTGTTATTAAAATAAAAGACATAAATAAATCTTTTTTTAAAAAGACCAATGTGTAAATTTAGTTAATTCCCAGATGAATAATGGTTGTCTGCTGGGAAATGATTGTTACTAGCAGCTCATCCCTCCTGGACTTCTTGACACTTGGAACAAATCATTGCTTTGGTTTTCCTGGGTTGGATTAAGAGGAAAGGCTTTTTTTAAAATTTAAGATAAATGTCAATTGTGTAATTCTAGAAGATTCTGTTTTTTTTCTTGTCAAAACCAAATATTGTAGAGTTTTGAATTCAGCCTTGTTTTAGATAGGAAAGGATAAAATTTCCAGTAACAACCCCCCCTTTCTTTTTTTTTTTAAGGGAGATACTTTTTAAAAAAATTCTTACATGATACATTTTCATTATTAGTTATCCCACTCCTGACTCCAATCTGTGGCAGCATTTTATTGGGGGGCATGAAGGAGACAAGATGCTAAAGTTAATATGCACACAGTTAAGACAAATTCAGAGGTTTTTTAGAATTCCTTTTTCCTTCAAGAAATATTCAGTTTTCCAGTAAAATGGATAGATGAATTTCTTTGCCAATTCACCACATCCAAGGAGTCTTAAGTAGTGAGGCATGAAGGCAATCTGTTAGCATCTACCACTTAATTTTATTTATGTCTGTTAAAAGAAATCAGAGAACCTTTTTCAACATTAGTCAGTCAATAAACATTTTATAAGTACCTACTCTGTGCCAGGAACTGTGCTAAGTGCCAGATTATTATAGAGCATTTCTACTTCTGGGAGAACAGGTTCGCTGGAATTTACTTTTGTCACTCTTTTCCTTTCAGGTTCTAAGACTGAGATTGCTAAAATTCATTTCATCTTAAAGAAAAAAGACTGATGCACAAAATCCATGAAATGATCTTAACTCTTATTTAAAAAACAAACAAACAAAACTCTTACATATGGTTTTAGAATCCATATTAAGTACTGGTTCCAAGGCAGAAGAGTACTAAGGGCTGGGCAATTGGGGTTAAGTGACTTGTCCAGAGTCATACAGTTAGGAAGTGGATGTATCTGAACTCAGGACCTTCCATCTCCAGGCCCGGGTCTCTATCCACTGAGCAACCTAGCTGCCCCATTAATGTTTTGTTTTTTAAACATTTCCATGTTGGCAGAGAAACCTTTTGCAATAGCTTGGCAGTACAAACTAAAGAAAAAAAATAGAATGGATAGGGTTCTATAGCAAAGGTAGAGTTTTATAATTTCTTTCCTTACTTTGATATAATGGGATGATTTTTGATAGGAGCAATAGGAAAAAAAACACATTTTTATTCCATTGCCAGTGTCTTTCTGTTTTCCAGTCCCTAGGGTGAAGCACCCTAAGGATCATCTAACAATGTTAGTGCACTAAACCATGCAGGCAATATTTGAAACAAAATGCTTGTTCACAGCTGTATAAATTATTCAATCTGCTTGCTGAAATATAAACATCCAAAATTAGCATGTGCTTTGAGTTTTGAGCAAACTGAAATTGTTTGGTTAAGTTTAAAAATTGGCCAATTTTTTTCATAAAAAAATCATTGCCCTGAGCACTGTGACACTCCTGCTATCAATGTCTTTCATTTGGGGAGGGAAGATCTTAAAGCTGTCAACATACTTTTATGCATATTCAAGAATATACAGTAATATCAGGACCTTCAGTATAGTGAATTGGGAAGGAGAAAATTTTCAAAATGCTGTCCTTTCCCATTCAGAAAACTATCTACAAGTTAGGAGTATTTTCACAAGAGAATAGCATCAGGAGAAAAATAGACAAAATGTTTGTATGCAAGTCTCCACTTCTCATCTGACACAAAAAATTCCAATTCATTTATGTTGTTATTGAGGGGCCCATGGTGCTGCTTTAACTTGAAATTTTCATTATGTACCTTTAATCAATACCTTCTGTTGATATTTTTCCTGCCATACCTGATTGGATATCACACAGAATGCCATCTGGTGGGGGTTGGGCTCACGTATCGAATATCAGATGTTAAATTTGGCTGGAATTAGAATGGGTAACTTTGGCCCTTCCCCAAACTAGTCCATGTATAATTCTTCACACTACAGACTCTGCTAATTAGCCTTGTAAAGCCACATCCTAGATTAAAGCCAAGGAAAGTTTACTATTTTGGAGCAGGCTGAAATAGACTTTCCCTAGTAGTCTAAAGAGAGCCTAAAACATGCTTTTTGGGACAAAAGATCATATAGATTTCTTTCTCTGAGCTTTTACACTGTGTTTGCCGCTGAGTATCTGAGGAATTCCAATTAAATGGGACCTTTTCTGAGATTATCTCCAAGGTATCCTGTATTTATCCTGTTTGTACCTTTAAATGTCATGTCCCCATTAGAGTGAACTCTTTGAGAACAAAAACTATTTTTTGCCTTTCTTTGTTTAAGTAGCATTTAGCACAGTACCTAACACATAGTAGGCTCTTAATTGATATTTGTTGATTTGATTGGAAGGGATATACTGGGAGATAATAAATTGAGAGGAGGCAATAGTCTTTTTTTCTGCCTGACATTACAAATTTTTTTCAGATTTAATTAAATTTTTATTTTAATAACAAATGTCTACCTAAGTTTTCTGAGGTTATATGATCCAAATTGTCTACCTCTCTTTTTCCTTCCCCTCTCCCAGAGCTGGCAAATAATTCAATGTGGGCTATACATGTATTATCACACAAAACATTTTCATATTATTCATTTTTATGAATAAGTGAATAATTTTATAAAACCAAAACTCCAAGACATATTCCCAAATTAGCAAATGATAAAACAAAAGCTTTCATCTACATTCCTGCTCCAACAGTTCTTTCTTTGGGGATGGATAGCATTCTTTTCCATAAGTCCCTCAGAATTGTTCTGGATCATTGCTTTGTTACTAGTAGCAAAGTCTATCACATTTCATTGCTCCACAATATTGCTGTTACTGTGTACATTGTTTTCCTGGTTCTGTTTATTTCACTCTGCATCAGTTCATATATCTGCCTGACATTTTAAAAAACTTTTCTTAAAAATTTATTTTCAATTACATGTAGAAGTAATTTAAAAAAACCCTTACCTCTCATCTTAAAATCAATATTGTGTATTGGTTCTAAGGTAGAAGAGTGGTATGGGCTAGGCAATAGGGGTCAAGTGACTTGCCCAGGGTCACACAGCTAGTAAGTGTCTGAGGTCAGATTTGAACCCAGGATCTCTCATCTTTGAGTCTGGCTCTCAATCCACTGAGCCACCTAGCTGCCCCCTAGAAATAATTTTTGATAATTGTTTTCTGACATTTTGTGATTCAGTTCTCTCCCTCCCTCCTTAGCCCTTCTTCTCTATCCCTGATATAGTAAATCTGAAATAGGTTATACCAATACTTTCATTTAGTCCATTTTTCTATATTCCCCATGTCATGACTGAAAACATGTATCTCACATATAAGAAAAAAACTCATGAAGTAAATAAAGTGAAAAATTCTTTCATCTGCAATCAAATTCCAACAATTCCTTCTTTGGCTGTGAATATGATTTTTTCCCCTCATGAGTCCTTTGGGGCTATATTGGAAATGTGTTTTTGCTGATAACCGTTTAAGTCCATAACAGTTGATCATCACACAGTATTCCTATTTCCATATACACTGTTCTCCTAGTTCTGCTTACTTCACTTTGCATTAGTTCATATAAATCTTTCCAGGTTTTTATGAACTCCTCTTGTTCATCATTTCTTGTAATCCAATAATATCCTAACCATGCACCATAACATTGTTCAGCCATTTCCCAAATGATGGACTACCTTGCAGTTTCCAATTCTTGAAAGGCACTAATCTTAAAGGAATCTGGAAAGGCTTCCTATAGAGCAGGGGTCGGCAACCTTTTTGGCCGTGAGAACCACAAACGCCACATTTTTTAAAATGTAATTTTGTGAAAGCCGTACAGTGCTCACAGTGTGCGCTCCTGTAACAGCGCCCGAAAAAAATTGACTTTATGGCTCCTGCAGAAAGAGCCATATCTGGCCCTCAAAAGAGCCAGATATGGCTGGAGAGCCTTACGTTGCCGACCCCTGCTATAAAGGGTGGAATTTTAGCTGGGACTTGAAGGAAGGCAGGGAAGCCAGAAGGCAGATGTCAGGAAAGAAAGAATTCTGGGCATGAGAAGCTGCCAGTGAGACTACCTGGAGACAGGAGATGTAGTATTTTGTGTGATTATCATCAAGGAGGCCAGTGTCATCTGATTACCAAGTATACATGTATAAGTGAGGTGTTTTGGGGAGGAGGAAGATAGTAGGTTGTAAGAAAACCGAAAGGGCTGAGGGGGATCAAGCTAAGAAGTTATTAAGTGACTGACATGTTTTACCATGGTTCTTCATGCCACATGTGTGGGTTTTGCTAAGGAAAGATGTGGGGACGTTTTGCAATGAAGTATTTAAACCTGGTGAGAATCCCTGGATTCAATTAAATTCAGTCAAAAAACCTTTTATTACCTCTTGTGTTCAAAGCACCATGCCAGATTCTACCTCTGTGAAGACACAGTACTTCTCCTCAAGGAGCTTATTGTGATCTGAAGGAATGAGATTTTTTTGTGTAGCCCCTGGGACATCTCTATCACATGCAGGTCCCCCAGAAATGCTCAGCTTTGTGTTTTTTAAAATAAACTTTATCTTCTGTCTTAGAATCAATATTAAGTGTTGCTTCCAAGGCAATAAAAAAAAAGGTAAGGGTTAGGCGACTGGGGTTAAGTGATTTGCTTAGAGTTGTAGCTGAGACTATATTTGAAGAGGACTTCTCATCTTCAGGCTTGGCTCTCTATCTAATGAGCTACCTAGCTGCCTCACTAGCACAGCAAGAATTTATTTAGCACCTGTCATGTGCTAGGGATTGTGTGGACACTAGAGATAAAAACACAATGAATAACTCAATTCCTTCTTGCAAAGAGCTTATGTTCTGATGGGGAAGACAACTGGCTGTGTGTGTGTGTGTGTGTGTGTGTGTGTGTGTGTGTGTGTGTGTGCATGTATACAGAATAATCCAAAGGGGTTAAATATAAGGAAGTTTGAAAGGGAGGGGACTAGCAGTAGAGGCAGCCCGGAAAGATGTAATATAGAAAGTATTGCTCCTGCTTTGACTTGAGGGAAGAGTTTCTATGGGGCTGAGGTGAGGAGAGCTTGCCTGCATCCTGATATGAGAGACAGATGGGAGATAGAGACTTATGTGTGTGGAGCAGAGTGAAATAAGCTTGCCTGGATCCCAGAAAAGAGAAGGAGGAATAAGGTCCACGGATGCTAGACATATAGACATATAGTTCGGGGTTGATGGTGAAGGGCTTTAAAAGCCAGAGGCAATAGGAATCTATTGGACTTTATTGAGAAAGGGGGTGACATGATCAGATCTGGACTCAGGGGAAAACCACTTTGGCAGTAGGGCAAAGGTTGGAAGACTCATCTTCCTAAATTGAAATCTGGTATCAGACACTTCCTAGCCTTGGATAAGTCATTTAACCTCATTTGCTTCAGTTTCTTCATCTGTAAAATGAGCTGGAGAGAGAAATAGTAGACCACTTTAGTATCTTTGCCAGGAAACCTCAAATGAGATCATGAAGAGTCAGGCATGACTGAAATGATTAAGCAACAACAATAATCTAAGTGAAGGGTGATGAAGGCTTGAATTAAGGTGGTAGTTTTGGGAGTATTGGAGTTTTGTGAGTGGAGAGAAGGAGTTCAGTGCAAGAAATGTGGAGGCAGAAACAGCAAGATTTGGCAACTGATCAAATAAAGTAATTCAACACCTCCTGTAAATCACGAGTCCCCAGAGATGTATCTACTTTTACCAGCCAACCACAGGACATATTAGTTCAAACAAAAACAAATTAAAAAATTCAAATAAAATGAAAAGAGAGGGATTCCTTCCAACCTATGCATTGTGCCCAGGAAATACACTCTTCCACAAATTACCAAACCACCACACCACTTAACAGAAACCAAAGGAAACATTTAAATATGAAAAATTAATAGACGTGGGAGATCACTCAGGTGACTAGAGAATATCCAGGGAAGGTACACAGATCGGGAATACATGTCCAAGGACCACACATTGGCAGGCACATGTGTGAACAGGACACATCTGTGGTTATAATATCTCATACACCCAATGCTACAGTAATGAAGTCCTATGGTGTCAAAATACTATTTTTTGCTATTCTCCATTGGCATCTTCATCTCTATTATCATTACTGTCTTCATTGAGCATCGTTTTACTGATCCTTACTGAATATCTCTATTAGGTCTGCATTCAATAAGTGTCTCTCTGCTCCTAATATAATGGGGTCTTGGAGAGTCTCTAGAACCTTTGAGATAAGAGTATCTCTGTGCAAAGGACACTAGCTATATGCCAGACCCTTGTTACACTAGCTTCTGGGTTTTATCTCTTTAGATCATTTGCTAGAACCATTCTGCCTGGCTTCTCTTAAGTTTCAATACAAGAACGCCTTTTTCCTGATAGGTAACTCTTGAGCCAAAGCCATACTCAGCTAAGCTAAAGGACTGCTCGTCCAGAGCCAAACCTAGTGCTCCTACACCAAGATTGTTTCTTCCTTCGACTCTTATATCTGGGATCGAACGTAGCCTGTTGCTCCAAACAGCCATCTGAGGTAATATGAAAAATTCCCAAGTACCTGTCCAAGTATGAGAATAAGAGTCTGAATTCTAGGGCAAAAGGTAAGGAAAGGAAGATCTACCCTTCTAACCTACATTCATGCTTTTATTATTTATAATCAAATGCTTATAATTATATATATGACATGTGACACATATGTATATATGTATGTGTATAGAAATACATATAATAAAGACAAAGAAGCATATCAGTAGCAAAACCCTTGACTTCAGCGGGAAGACTTTGTCTTCTCTTCTAGGCTAATAGCTACTATTTCCTCCAGTTGAATATATCTCTCTTCTACTTTTGCAGCCAAGCATGTAGAAAAATTATTCTACCCTCATTGTTTTTACTTCTTTACCATTCACTCATTTATCAAGTCCCTGAAGTGGTCCGTCACTCAACTGAAACTGCCTTTTCTAATATTACTAATGACCTTTTAACAGCTAATTCTGATAGCCTTTTCTTAGTGCACATCTTTCTTAACCTGTCTGCTGTTTTTGATGTCAATTACCTTTTTATCTTGGATATTCTCTCAACCTTTGACTTTTCTGACACTGTTTTTGCACCTCCTCCTCCATATGTGATCAGACTTTCTCATCTCCTTTTGCTGGATAACATATCTCCTGTCCACTGATAGGTTCTATTTTCAGTTATCTTATTGGCCTCCATTGCTTCATTTATTACCTCTGTACCTATAACTTCAAAATCTAAGTATCTACACATAAACTCTAGTCTCACAATACCAACTACCTATTAGATACTTCCAGCTGGGACAGCTGGGTAGCTCAGTGGATTGAAAGCCAGGCCTAGAGACTGGAGGTCCTAGGTTCAAGTCTGGCCTCGGACACTTCCAGCTGTGTGACCTTGGGCAAGTCACTTGACCCCTACTGCCCACCCTTACCACTCCTGGGCCAAGGACGGTCCCTAGCCAGGATGAAAAAGGAGGAGGGTTGGGCGTGGGGCTAGCAACCCCACCCTGTAAAAACTACATCTGCTAAAGAAACTGCAACCTAAAGTAGGGGCAGCTGGGCTAGCTCAGTGGATTGAGAGCCAGGCCTAGAGACGAAGGGTCCTAGGTTCAAGTCTGGGCTCAGACACTTCCCAGCTGGGTGACCCTGAGCGACTGTGTCCCATTGCCTACTGGTTGTGGCCCTATGCTCCTAGAATGGAGTCCCAGGATAAAAAAAAAAATATATATATATATATATATATATATATATATATATATATATATATGAACGTATGGGTCCTTTTGTTCTTTTTCTATGATCTTTGGGTATAGGTCTGGTAGTGTATCATTGGATCAAAGGATATGCAGAGTTTACTGACTTTTTGGGCATAGTTCCAAATTCCTTTTCAAAATGACTGGATCAATTCTCAGCTCCACCAACAGTGCTTAATGGGCCCGTTTTCCCACAGACACTTGTACATTTGTCTTTTTCTTTCTTTCTTTTTTTTTTTTTTTTTGGTCGTCTTTGTTGATGGCTATGAAGTGGAATCTCAGAGTTGCTTTAATTTGCATTCAGCTTGAATTTCTTCCTTTGAAGACTCTGCCCTTCCCCCCACATTTATTCAGTTGTCAGGTCTCATCAGTTTTACCTTTTCTATATCCCTTGTTTACTTACCCTTCTTTCCACCAATGGAACCACCACCTTAGCTCCAGACTTCAAATGTTGTAATAGCCTCCTTTTTCTCCTCATTCCAAAACTCATTTCTAGTTGATCCTCTACATAGTGGCTAAATCTTCCTAAAACTGAAGCTTAATCATATAATTTCCCTGTTCAAAAATATTTAGTGGCACCCTGTTTTCTCTAGGAAAAAACTCCACCCTACTTTTCCAAACCAATTCCACTTATTTTCTAGCCAAAATGGCCTGTTTGCTCTTCTGCAAACTTGATGTTACATTGGTGACCTTTGGGCATTTCCATAAACTTGTCTTCCATGATGAGAATGTACTTTCTCTTCCCTACCACTATTTAGAATCCATTTCTTCTTTCATGATTTTACTTGGCTACCTCTTCTTATGGGAAGCCTTTTCTGATTCCTCATCCTACTTACTACTGTTCTTCCTCAAATTATCTTCTGTCTTAAACGTGTACATGCTATATTCTCAAATAGGATATAAGCTTTCTCAAAGCAGGAATTATTTCTTTTTTTTGCTTTCCTTTTTCTTTCTTTTCCTTTCTCTTTCCATTTCCTTTCCTTTTTATTTTCCTTTGTATTTTTAAAAAATTTCCTTTTCCTTTCCTTTCATTCCTTTTTCTTATCCTTTTACCTTGCCTTCCCCTCTCTTCCCTTCCCTCCCTTCCCTTTTCTTCTTTCCTTTCCTTTTTTGTGTATTTCTGGTACTAAGAACAACACCAGAAAAAAGAATGTTTGTTGAACTGAACTAAAAAACTGGAATACAAGTTGGAATATATAAATATAAAATATAAAGATGTAAGTATAAAATATAAAGGGGATGGATCACAAGAAGACAGAGAGCCTGAAAGAGATACTTCTTCAAAATACTTCTTTTCATTTAGTGTAGGGGGTCCATAGTTTTGATGTCTTATTTTATTCTAAGGCCTGATAGATATTACCTAGGAGAATGAATATAGTCCCCCTTGGGGCAACACCTCTATTAGATATAAATTTATCTTACTAGGATACTTATTTTTGTTTTGAGTTTAACCTTTAGGAAATTAATCACTATAAGAAGGGGTGCCCCAGAAATTCAGTAACTCTGGAAATAACCTTGGCATTCTCTGGGTTCTCAACCAATAAATAATCTACAGGATTTTCATAGGAACTATGGCTTGAAGGGACCTTAGAGATCACCTAATCTTTTTATGGATGAAAAATCAAACCTAGAATGGTGACATGACTTGACCAAAAGACACTCAGTGGAGGAACTGGAGTTTGAACTGAGCTCCTCTACATGAAAATCTAGAATCTTCTTGTTTTTTGAATTGCATTGACTGATGAACTTCATCAAAGAGTCATTTCTTCTGGCATATGATCGTCCTTAATTTCGGTAGCATTTTTTTGATACTTGACAGTGTAGAGTATCACATGTGCAGAAAAAGTGGATCAGTGTTAACTAAAACATGCAGAGCACTTTATTAAACCTTCAAACAGCCAGCACATGCTTAGAATTATTGGGCTTTGCTCATCTGTGGTTTGCAGAACATTGCTTTCATTTCTGGCTTTGCTCTTTCCCACAGCTGTGCCTTATTTTCTCCCTTATTTGGCCCCAACCTGATTATACAGCTCACAGCCCTCCAACAAGCACCCCAGTATTCTCCTCAGTTTACCCATTTAAAAACTTCCACAGCTCATGGACTGACTTTCTGAGGAAACTCATTTGAAAAGAGATACATTGCTTGCTCTGAGGCAGTTATCTTGTATCATGTTACAGATTAAAATGCAATTCTGAGTCCTTCCTATCTCAGACTGATGGTTAAAATTCCAGGTGACTGAATCTTCTCTTTTTCTCAAGATAAATTTGGGGTCTCACAGACACATATCTTCTAAGTGTCAGTTATTGTCATGTAGCTGAAGACCCTTCATTCACTCCTAGACTCTGGGTAAGTCTGGATGGTTCTGGGAAAGTGTTTTAACTCTCAGAGGTAAAGAGTTTAAAGCTGCTAGATAACTCCATGTCAAAGAATATTGCAAATTCTAACAAACACATTCTGTGGCACATTCCCAGGATCAAGAATGTGGTAATGGATTCCTTTTCCAAGGGCTAGGGCCCGAGTGAGACATTCCTACAACTATGTTTGGCCAGGGAGATGCACAGGCCCAGTCATTTGTCACAAGGGATAAATTACCACAAGGAGAAAAATAGTATTTTCACCATGTCCTTTAAGAAAAGGCCAAGGAGGGGCCTTTACTGTCTCAGCTAACAGAGGTGAGGGATCCTCAGACCCAGGCATATTTGTCAGGTATCTGTGATAAAGCCACACTTCTACTTAATGTTGCATTTTCCAATAATTTTATTTATTAATGTCTAGGATTCTGTAATAATATATTCAGATGATGCAGTATTTAGGAACCCCCAATTGAAGCATGAGGGAGGGTCACCAGAGTAGTGAGTCTCCCCTTTTTAATTGGAACTATCTAGGAAATTTATCCTCAGAGTTCAAAGTTGGAGATTCTATGCCTTTTTTTTGTTGTTGTTAAAAAAAGATGAACTTGAACCCATAAAGGAAAGGAAAAAAGAAATCTTTCTATCTAAAGTTTTGACCATTGCAAAGTCAATTTGTCTTTTCTACAACTGAATTTTGTTCCTCCACTCAGCTGCCTGTAAAAGTTCTAAGGAGGAAATGGCTTTGATTTTGTCAGAACTATTTTTTGAGAGCTGAGCTGTTGGTGAAATGCTTGGCGTCAGCCTAATTTCTTCTTTATAATTCCTTGTTAGAAATGTGGTTCTTAAGTGGACCATTGCGAGGGCCCTCAGTTAGTTTGCCAACTGGTTAAGATGCACATTTTCTGGTAATCTGGTAAAAGAAATAGGCAGAAAGAAAATCCCAGAGGGGTGTATGCATTTCTCAGTAGAAGAACAAATATTATATGGGAAATGGACTTTGGATTTTCTCCTCAGCACTAGTGTGACAGTCAGGTTCCGGAATCTATCTCTGTTTACCTTCTTGATTGCTGGGCTGTATTGAAAAGATTAGAATCAATAGAAGAGGGTTGTTTGCAAAGTCTGTTTGCCAGGACTAGCGAGTCAGGCAGAGGAAAGGTTTCTGAGGACTTGGATAAAAGGCCATGCCAGAGGAGTGAGGTTTCTTCTATGTCTGTTCCGTATTTCATTAAGGAGGCTTTGTCTGCCTGCCCAGGCAGGCAGGCTGGCCACTGAGGGGCTTTTCTTATTGTGAGGCGCAGAGGATTTGCAAAGTTTTTGTTCCTGGAGACTCTTTGGTAAAGGAAGACACATGGAGCACAGTGGCTATGCTGGGTTAGAAGTTATCTTCCTTCTGTAGAAGTTCTGGGTCATTATTCTCTGAAGAATGAAAAATAATTAGCTTTGGTTTTAAAAATAGTTTATACTCGTTATAAGTGAATTGTGACACATCAATTTCCAACTTGGAATAACTTTAAATGACTTTATTTTCTTCTGAGGGTGAACTTAACTGACCCCATTTGGCTGTAATTTTGCAGGATAAAATTTTAATTGTTAGAGGCAAACCTTTTCCCTTTCATCATTTACTGTCTTTTCAAGGGAAGGAGTTTATTGAGGATATACTGTACTTAAAAGCTTAGGAAAGCTCAGTTTTTAAGTTTCTCCTTTATTCATGTGAGTTTTTAAAAAATCTTTAAAAATCTTTGCTTTGATTTCTTTGTTTCCAAAGAAACATATTTCTTTTAATGAAGGAAACCTCACTTCTTTGGTTGCTATTGCCAATTTTCTTTTCTTTCTTTTTAAAATTAAATGATTAACAATTCTCTTTAACATTTTACAGAAAACTAGAGATTTAAATATTCAGCAGAATTTTTTTATTTAGGCATCTTTCCTTTTAAAATACAATGCTCAATATATTTTCCAAACATTTTTGCCTCATGTTGAAATATGTTTCTGGGGTTATAGGCACCTGGTTCTTTTAGTATTATTGTCCATGTTTGCTGCACAATGAGAGGAGTAACAGTTGGGACCAAGGAGGAGGTCAACCTTGAATGCTCTGGATTTGGGAGATTAAAGGAATATAGAACATGCCAGGTGGTTGAAATGGGAGAAAGACAATCCTCTCTACTACTGTGTCATTCCTGTACATTCCTGAGAAAACCTGTGATTTCTTAAATAAAAAATTATCTGAAATAATGAGCCCTTTGCTTTGAATTGTCTGTCAGACAGTTTTTGACCAGCCTGAAAAGTCCTGACAAAGCTAAAAAGATTTCCTTACCGAAAATTCTTATGATCATATTTTGTTCTAAAACTGTAAAATGTTTAAGTTTGAGCAACAAAGGCTAACAATCTCTATTTAGATTTTTAAATGATTAAAAAGAGATTTCTTTCTATTGTAGGAGCTATGATTTATCTTAGTCATTTTATACTCTAAAACTGTTTAAACTTCACTAGAAAAATTGTTCAAAACTGAAAAACATTCAGTATGGAGATTACAAATATGTATATACAATATATATGCATACATATATACAGAGCAGCATATTTGTATCTATTTGTCCTTCAGTTGGCAAGGAAAATACATCATTACTATAAGTGTTTGTAATTGCTGGGGAAAAGACCAATGACTCACTTCATATTCCATAAGGGATATGAAGAAGCTAGATAGATTTTCTTGATTCTGATTAGTAGTTAATATCATCAATATTTAGTCAATCATATAACAAAAGAGAGGTAAGGCATTATTCTAGCAATCAGTGAACATTAATTGAGTGGATAATTTGTGCTGTAAATCATTTTTACAATGCCAAGATTATTCTTTATGCATTTATCAAAAAGATGTGTATTTTGGGAACTTTCATTGATGAAATTCTCTTCAGAACTGGAGAGCAGAATGCAACCTGCCTTTGACTTAATAAATAAATCCAAGAGAATGTCCTGATATGAAAAGGATCACACATCTACTAAGTGACAGAGGGAGAATTTGAACCTAACTTCACATTAATCAGCTACTGAGCATTTAATAAGTGCCTTTTATGTGCTACGTACTAGGCACTGGAAATAGGAAGATAAAAATCAAACAGTTATGGAGCTTACATTCTGTCAGGAGAGACAATGTGTACACATATATGTAGACACATAGATGAGAGGCACCCAGGGGCAGGATAGATAGCTGCTGGACCTGGAGTCAGGAATACTGAAGTTCAAATCACTACTCAGACACTTACTAGTTCTTGACTTGTAAGTGCTTGTTGGCTTGACCCTGGGCAAATCACTCAACTTCTGCTTAACTTGGTTTCTTCATCTGTAAAATGAGGATGATAACCTATTTTCCCGGTTTGTTGTGAAGATAAAATGAGATAAAGCACTTTGCAAGCCTTAAAGTGTTATATAAATGCTGACTATTGTTATTATACAAAATATATATGAAGTAATTTTGTGGGTTGGTGAGTGTAGGGAGGAAGGCAGTACTTATAAGACATGATGGTGTCTCAACTTCCAGAGGAAAATATTTCTTTTGTACGTGAATCCTTGATACTTTCTTGTCTCTTTTAAGAACTTATTAGTAACTCCTTTTCTCTTATCATAAATTTCTCTTTTAAGTGAATATATTTCCCTGCCACTTATAAACATTCATTGATATTCTCCATACTTAAAAAACTACATACAAAAAAAACACCCTTCATTTTACCTTGCCATCCCACTCCTTTAAGTTTCTATCCTTTATATCACTCCCCCTCCCTCTCTCTCTCTCCCCTTGTCTCTGCCCAAATAGTCATCTCTATTTCTTGACTTCTTGCAACCTGACCCCACTATTCTACTGAAACTGTCGACCTAAAGTTTCCAGTGATCTTTTGGTTGCTAACTCCAATGATCTTTTCTCATTTTCCTTCCTCCACTTCTCTGCTGCTTCTGACATTATAGTCCATTCTTCCTTTTCTTCCATGACTTCCTTCATACTGATGTTTCCTGATTCTTCTACCTTTCTGATGGCTCTTGCTGAATCTCCTGTCTTGACATATGTTTGACATGTGTCCTGGTGCCTCTGAAAATTCTAGCTTAAGCTCTCTTCTCTTTTCCCTCTTCTTTTTTGCTTATCTCATCTGCTCCCAGGGTTTCACCTTCTCACAGTGGTATCCACTCTACAAAAGACAATGATTTCCTTTAAGAGTTGTATGGTATTTAGTTGCAAATCTTTTTCTTATATCCTAAGTACCTTGTCTTTGGTTTCCTTTTTCCCTTCACTCCACTGCTATGACATGCACTGTTCCTCTGGTACAGACCTCTAAACCTGGGTGTCCTCAGCCTTGAGGCACTGAGGAGAGCATTGATTGATTCTCTGCCCAGAGTAAAACCCATAATAGAGGATTGACCCCAGATATATTTTAGTTATTCTTTTCATTGTGCCCAGAAGCTCCTTTCTTTAGCCAGTTTTATGGAGAGAGATGTTCTTTCATCCTTAGTCTTTACTCAATTGTACTCTCTTTCCCCTGCTTGGTTAGGCTGAGCCACTGCTGTGGGGGTCAGAACCAGGCAAGGGACACTTAAAACAGGGCTCTGAGACACAAGTCTGTGAAATTGTTTGTATTGGCACCACTTAATGTTAGAGTGAACTAGGAGTAGGGGCTCTGAGCTTTTAATTTCTCCCAAGTTATTTCACAAGACTTTTACCTTATTCAGCAAACCAATCTTCTAATAGATTCAACTTTAGTTGCTATAGATTTGGCATATTGGTATTTTTGTTTTTGTTGTTTGTTTGTTTTTTAGTTTTGGGGTTTACAAAGTTTTGTGAAAAGAAACTACTCTGCTGGATGCTTTGGCTACTTTGCCATCATGTCACCTAACAGGCTTTAAAAAAAGATGCATTGAATTGAATGTTTATTGAATTCTATCCTGAATTTTTCTTGCCATTTTAGTTTAACAGGCACCCTCTGTTTCTCTTAGAATCCCTCTTGGTCTCACTGTGTTTCTGTTTTTAGAGTTGTTAAATATTCAGATCCTTCGACCTTGAGCTCATACTGAACTGAGGCAGCTGATAAATCTCCTTAGCTGATGACCTCAGATTCCTAGGTCTTCTGTCCTGGAGAGGAATGTTAGATTTGGGGGCTCCATGTTACAAGATGAGCTGCCTAGGTTAATACCCTAAGCACTTTTTTTTAAGGATTGCAAGGTAGAAAGCCATAAACACCAGGGTGAATTCTGGAACTCTGTGGGCTCATGTTTATTATCTAATACCTCCAAACTACTTAGTGTTCTTTCTTTTCAGGAAAAGGGGTGGATGAGGTAAGAACTAAAAGGAAATGAGATAAGGATGGGGGACTCTCAGTCTAAAGTGTGTGTGAAAGATTACAGAAGAGAGGAGTGCAGCCAAGAGTCCTGTGGTGGGAACACTGAGGGGTTGACCTAAAGATAGACCTAAACAGATTTTGTGGAGAATAGAAACACATCTATGTATTGGGATGGGAGTGACTGTGATGGGAGTGACTGCAGCAGCCTCATCATAAGGTCATATATTTAGATCTGAAAAGGACATTAAAAGTCATCCAGTCTGACCCTCTCATTTTACAAATGAGGAACCTGAGGCCTAGAGATGTAAAGTGATTTGTTCAAAGTCACACAGTGAGTGGCAATGTTGGATTTTAGGTGCAGGCTCACTGACTGCATATCAGGTAGTCTTTATAATATGTCATCCAACGTTAACTGGCTGGTTAGGCATACAGCAGGAGCTAGAGAGAGTAGGGAGGAAAGGAAAAAAGATCTCCCAATGGCAACATCAAAGGGAAGGAAAGAAGAATTCTCAGCAGCAGCATCTTGGAGAAGGGAAAGTGAAGGGGAATCAATGGTAGGAAAGTTAATCCTTGGACAAGATGGCTATTAGTTTATGTGTGTTTGGAACTTGAGACTGACCATATTTCCCTTTCATAGAAATAAGCAAGACATAGTTTTATATATACAGATGTATCTTTTTTGTCAAATGTTGCCTTTGGGGGGGTGGAGTGAAGGGAGGGAGTTACTGGATATTTTAATGTAGAAAATATACAAATTTAAATTAAAAAAAGAAAAAGATATAATAGCTTGAAGAAAAAAGAAAGAGGCAGAAAAACTCAAATTGAAAATGTATGTTTGTGGTGTTTGGGTTATTGTTTTTTCATACATTTTATAGATTGTGTGGGAAGTCACTGAGTTTAATTATTTTCTTCACTATTTTATAATTTTGATGAGTTATCACTGAGTCATAGGCTATTCTTTAAAAGCAATAATGGATGTCCTTTTCCTTTATATCCTAAGTCTCTGGGTTGGCTTCTCTGACAAATGGTAAAGGAGCTGAAGAGAATTCTTGAGATTTCTTTTTGGAGGTAGGCTAGCAATATTCAATGCTTATTGACTTTTGTTTCCTTGAGGACAAGTGGCTGCTTTATGTTAAAAGAACACACTCTTCTCTTTGCTGGACTTTCTTTTAATTTCTTCAGTTCTTTTGCTATATATATATCACAAGATGTATGTCACTCTCTTGGGAATAAGAGGCTTGCTAAGAGAAGAAAACAATGACTTGAAGTGTAAAAGAATTTTTGGTGAATCAAAGTTATGATATTGTCAATTCCTCTCTAGCCTTTTTATAATTTATGTTGATTGAAGCAAAGCATAGAGTGAAGGATAAGTTAATTTATCCAGGATGGAATCTGTTAGCTTAAGTACTTGACCAGTACAAGGATGAAGACTTTGATTTAATTATCTTAACAATTTTTCAGTAATGTAGTTATCTGAAACTTAGCAAAGTAGTCACTTTACCTGCTTAGATCTAACCCTTTGTCTTAAGAGTAAGGAGGGCTCTAGTTTCAAACTTTGCCTTTAATATATTCTGCTTGTGGGAATGGAGGCATCACATACTCTCTTTGCCCCTCGGTTTCCTGTTTTGTAAAGTAGAGGTAAACCCTTAGTACTTGCCTCATATGTATGAAATGTACTTTAAATGCCAGTTATTTTTATTATTGTTGCTTTTGCCAGAAATACAGTTTAAAATCAGAAAATACAGAAAAAGCCTCTGACATTCCAAATGAATGTCACAAAGTCTAGTATATACTCTGTAATTTTATCTGTGAAGCCCTCACTCAGAGACTTTATAATATTATTTGATTTAAAAAAAATGAAAAATGTGGTTAGTTTCCAAACCAATAGCATATTAGAAATAGGGAAAGAAACATGTAGTGGTAGGTGCATCAATGATAGCAAGAGCTGCTATTTAGCATTTAGGGAGGAGACAGAAAAACTCTAAAAAGCAGACACAAGAACTCAGAAAGCACAGCAGTCTGAGAGCATTTAGCCCTACATAACTCATAAGGTCCTAAGGACACCATTGTACAATATGATAAATCATTGAGGTTCAAGAAGAGACAGCTAGGAGAAGCAGTGAATAGCGTGCTGGGCCCGGAGTCAGAAAGACTCTTCTCCCTGAGTTCAAATCTGGTCTCAGCTACTTAATAGTTGTATGACCCTGGACGAATCACTTAACCCTGTTTGCCTTAATTTTCTCATTTGTAAAATGAGTTGGAAAAGGAAATGACAAACCATTCCAGTATTTTTGTCAAGAAAACCCCAAATAGGGTCACCAAGAGTTGGGCATAACCTAAAAATGAATAAAAAGACAGATTGAAACTGATTGTCAAGAAAAGAGCAAGATGTCAAAGAAATATGTAACTTTTTTAGAAGAATTTCTGTCCAGAATAGTTTAAGTTAAAAAGAGATTTGAGTGTGAAAAACTTAGCTATTCACAAGGACTAATCCCCAAATAGTTTAGTTTATTGAAATTTTACTATAGTAATATTATAAAGAACTCATAAAATTAAGGAAGGAATCAGATTTTATATTCTAGCATATAAAAATAATTATGAGTTTCTTTACTTTGGACTTCTGTCAACTCTTATCAATTATAGAACATTTCTATCCAAATTGATCATCTTATTAGATAGTTCAGTTCTGTTCTTACCCTAAAAAGTCTTCCATTAGAAAATACTTCTAACGGTTAAATTTAGCTTTAAAACATCTTGTCCTTATCCACTGTCTCCTTTCTTCTACTCCCCCAAAAAAACTCAACATGGCAGATGATACCCCTCCTTTAAAACAAGCCTCCCTACCTTGCCATCATCTTGAGTTATCTTCCATATTTTCTACCTTTTACTTATTGTGAAGTTTTGTCAGTTTTCCTTGAAACCCCTAACCTGACTGGCATTTTGTGCCCCTTGTGGAAATAGTACCACATAGTAGATGATAGTTTGGTCCATGAGGAACAATTTTTAACAGACTTCTGTAGTGCTCTCATTATGAAACCAGGGAATGGAATCTTTTTATTTTATTTAAAAATGAAAAAATAAAACAGGGTCAAATTCTTTTTAGCTAAATAGCTTTTGTTGGGTTCTTGAAAGAGGTCAAGTTTTAGGAAAGGAATTTAGCTGCCATGAAAAGGGGTTTATTGGATTTTTGTTGTTGTTTCTTTTAAAAAACATCTTTATGAATAATTTAGAAATAGGTTTTGAGTGATAATGCATGTATAACCCAGTAGAATTGCTTGTCACCTCTGGGAAGGGAGAAGGAAGAAGGGAGGGAGAAAACACGAATTGTGTAACCATGGAAAAATAGTTTAAAAATTAAATTAAATTACATTAAAATAAAATAACATGTTTAGCTTAAGGTTGTTTATGCATTGGCAATATTTACTAGGTTTTTACCCAGTTGCCATCTTGCTAAACATCTTAGGGATTTTCCTTCTTTCCCCAACCCACAGCATTCCCCAAGGTCAAGTTTCTTAAGAGAAAGCTACACCGTCATTCTGTTGCCACATTCGCCCTAATGGTAGAAGCTGCTGTAGCTGGTTTTAACTATGGAACATGTAACGTCCAAAACAGGTCTTTTATTTGGTATATTCAGCTGGATTTTGCTAATGAAAGGCCGATTCCATTTCATCCTCTCTATTCTTTCCTAGTTCTTCCTTATGTAATTCTTTTTTTTTGCCTTTTTTTATTAGCCCTATGGTTTCATTGGCAGAAAGAACTACCTTGCCAATCACAAATCACTGACTACCCCTTCATGTCTGGAATATCTTCCCTCCTCATTTCTGTCTACTTACCACCCTGGCTTCCTTCAAGTTCCAACTAAAATACATTCTTTTATTGGGATCCTTCCTCAATTTCTCAGAATTAAGATTTTTTTTTAAATTTTCACTGGAATGTATTTTATTTGTATGCTATTACTAACACTATTTGATAATATAATGACATATTGTAATATAATATATGACATAGTATAATATAATATAACATAATGACATAGTAAATGTGTACCAAGAAGCATGCACAATCTTTAAAAGTCAAGGTTTTTCACAAGTAGTTTGTCAAGTACAGTATCATTATTTGGTACTAGACTTAAAAATGACACTTATATTCTTCAGTTTTTATGTGTTTTGTACTACCATAATATCGGTCTAGTCATGCATTGGTAAGGAGTTCAAAAGTGGTCTCTTTTTCTTCTGTTAATCCTTCTCAGTGAGATCTAACTTCTTATCATAGAAATCATCAAAAGGGATGCCTTCCAACAATTTCTGGGACTTATCCTTAATTTAAAAGATTTTTAAAAAACCTTTACCTTCTGTCTTGGAACTGATACCATATATTGATTCCAAAGTAGAAGATTGGTAAGGGCTAGACAATAGGATTATGTGACTTGCCCAGGGTCACACAGCTAGGAAGTGTCTTGAACCTAGGACCTCCCATCTCTGGGCCTGGCTCTCAATGTACTGAGCCCCCGAACTGCTCCCCTAATTACAATTTAATGGTATTTTATGTTGAAGGCACTGAGCTCTCCTCTGGTAATTATTTCATATTTATCCTGTATATATCTTGCTTTTTTATATATTTGTTTGCTCATTGTCCTCCTCATTTGATTTTAAGCTCTTTGAGGACAAATTTTTTTTTAACTCTTTTTGTATCCCTAGCACTTAGCACAGTGCCTGGCACATAGCAGGCTCTTCAGGCTTATATTGTTTGTTTGACAATATGCTACCTCTGCTTTCCCTTCGCTGCCTGTGTGACTTATCACCCTTCAAGTCAATCCTTCAGTAACTGTAGATTAAATTTATGAATAAGTTTCACAATGTGCTGTGCACTTATTATCTCTCTGACCCTTCAGAGATCATTATCTTTATTTGCTAGAGAGGAAGATGAGTCTCACAGAAGCTGTGAAGTGACCAGAGTCACATATTAGTTAAAGTAGTAGACCGAGAACTTAAACCTAGGCTTTTTGGCTCAAAACTCAGGGTATGAGAGAAATAGGAGATAAAGGTGTATCCACAACCTGCTTCTGTTCCTACCCCTGTCTAGTGTCAGAGGCAGAATTGGACCTGAGGTCTTCCTGACTCCGGGTCTCAGACTTTATCAGCTGTAGCTGTAAATCTGAATGTTGACTAGGGGCTGAGTTAGAGATCTGGTATTGTTCAGTTGTTTCAGTAGTGTCTGACTCTTAGTGACCCTCTTCTGGGGTTTTCTTGGCAGAGATACTGGAGTGGTTTGTCATTTCCTTTCCCACTCATTTTACAAATGAGGAAACTGAGGTAAACAGGGTTAAATGACTTGCCCGGGGTCATACAGTGAGTATGTGTCTGAGACCAGATTTGAACTCAGGAAGACGAGTCTTTCTGACTCCTGGTTTAGCACTGTCTACACAGCACCATTTCTCTGATTGAGGTTTTGGCTCAGCATATTCCTGTACTTCCAGCCTAGTGCGTAGTGCTGAACTCTGAGTACAGAGTCCATGATCCCATTCATCCCTGCTCCACACTTCTTTCCTTGGTCACTTGCCTGGAGGTTTTGTGATTTGTGATCTTGGGCTGAAACAACGACCTGCTATAATTTCTCCTTCAATTTCCCAATTTTTCCTCAGTCTGATCTTCTTTTAAATACCTGTTAGAAAGATGAAATGATATCTTCAAGTAGTAAAATTATTCAAGATTTTAAAAATTCCTTCCTACTGTAACCTGGAATTTGACTAAAAGAATAATAATGAAAGGCATTTATGTAATGAACACTTTACTAATAATCCTGTTTTGATGTTTTCTTTCAGATACAGATGAATATAGACCTCCTGTATGGAAATCTTACTGTAAGTATGAAAATAAAAATCTAAACATATTGACTATGATGAATATATTACTATAATAAAAACAGCAGAGGAAGCAAACATAAAACAATTAGTCTGATTGCTACTAAAAGCAATGCAATGATCCAGGACAATTCTGAGGGACTTAGGAGAAAGAACGCTATCCACATCTAGAAAAAGAACTGTGAGAGTAGAAATGCAGAAGAAAACATGTGATTTATCATTTGTTTATGTGGGTACAGGCTCTGAGGTTTTGGTTTTAAAAGATGACTCCATTACAAAAATAAATAATAAGGAAATAGGATTCAAGTGATAATATATGTATAACTCAATGAAATTGGTTGTCATCTCTAGGAGTAGGGAGGCAAGAGGGGAGGGAGACAACAAGAATCATGTAACCATGGAAAAAATTTTAAAAATAAAGATAAAAAACCAATGAGAAATTTTGGATTTTGACCCATTGATGAATGAAGAAGTAATACACAGAAGGATGGTTTAAGTTTTCATGATAGTCATGATGTTGATGGAATACAGCCATCTCTGCAAAGTTCATTAAGGGCCTACATTTTGGAAAACTTGAATTTTCTGCAGCAGATATTCATGTCCACACATGTGCCCAGAACTCAGTTTCCTGGGGTTGGAGCTGGCTGCTTCAGAACTGCAGATGGATCTGGTAGAGGAAAAGGGATTCAATCATTCACATTAGTTTTAATTTCTATTTCCTTTGCATGCAAGAAGGATCCCTAACTGCAAAATGGCACAGAAGAAAGCTACCAATATAGGAAGAGAAGGGGCAATGAATCAAAAGGAAAAGCACATTTCATTTAGGAATATCTTTTCCATTAGAGCATGTGTAGAGGCATATAGATTGCTATATATGTATATCTCTTCCCATCTGCCATGTTGACTTTCTAGAAGATACTTAGGGATGCAAAAGTTATCACTACACCAAAATACAAATGAAATGACTAGTTAGAAAATTGGTTCCTCCTCAGCCATCCTTTCTTGATTAGTTCAAGCATCTCTCCCATTGAATCAACTGACTTTGTAGGTCTATTCAAAGGATTAAGAGAAGCACATGGGGAAATTGATGAGGACCTTGAATATGTGCTTCAGAAATAAAATGTGCAATGGAATATGTCATATCATGTTATACAATTATTTAAATTTTGTTTGCTACATTAAAATTCCCAGGTACCTACCTCCCTGCCTCCCTGCATTAGAGAAGCCTATCATTTGATTTATATATATGTCTTGCTTGTTTCTCTTCATCAGTTCTTTCTCCAGAGTGGATATACCAAATCTTTCTTCAAATAATATTTCTGTTGTTATATATGATGTTTTCTTGGTCTACTTGTTTCATTCGTCATAATTTCATGTAGTTATTTCTATGTTTTAAAAAATTAATCTGCTCACCATTTCTTATGGCAGAGTAGTATTCCATCACAATCATATGCCACAACTTGTTTAGCTATACTGTAATTGATCGACCTTCCCTCGATTTCCAGTTCTTTGGCATCACAAAGTGAGCTGCTATAAATATTTTAGAATATGTAGGTTTTCTTTTTTCCTTTATCACCTTAGAAAATAAACCTAATAGTGTTATTGTTGGGTCAAAGTTAGATGCAGTTTTATAATCCAAACAATTTTAACAGAAAAAATGTGCCTCACAAACCAATAAGTACTTGGCAATTTGTTCCCTCTAAGAATTAGTATGCAAATACCTCTATAACCTACATTTTGTTAAATATAAGTAAACAGATTTGTATATTTAAGTTTCATTTTTCAAGATAAAGTTCTAATCAAAAACATTTTAAAAAACATTTTCTATTAAATATTGCTACCTGTACTAAGTGGATTCACTTTAAGGGCCTTTAAAAATTTATTACTAGTTATCCTTGGATAATGAAAACTACATATATTTTTTATGAAATTTCCTACAAAGAATGCCTCGCAGGAAAACAAATTATTTTCATTTCTCTTCTCTACTAGTCTCACCATTTAGCAGAAACTTGGATTTTTCCCCCCACCAACTACTGGTGTTTTCTAAGGTCCCTCCCACCTCTAAATCTTATAAATCGACTGCTCTTAAGATTCCAGTTGTTTAAAGAAATCAAAGGAGAAAAAATAAAATCTAGTCTGGTCCACTACTCACTTAAATTTGCAAGCAACAATATATTGCATTTGGATATTGACTATTGTAGAAGTAGTTAGAGTTCAAACAAAAACTACTTTGAGTAACTGAAAGAAAAAAAAATTGGTATTTTAAATAGAACCTTTTAATATCTTTTTAAATGTAATGAGTTTGTCTTTCTTAGGTAGCTAATGTTCTCAAGTTGCTGAAGTTTGGAGACTAAAAGAGGAGCTAAATTTTGCTTCTTACATTATGGTCCCCAAACACTTATAAATAGATATATAGTTTTCCATTTTAAGCTCATTATAGTAAATAAAATACAAACAGCCTATAAAAATTGCTATAGATGCTTTTTCATCTGCTGCTGCCTTTCCATCTCTGGAGTATGTAGTTCAAAGGGTACCTGGGATGACTAATGTACTTTACTCTAGGCAGCTTTTTGTCTCATAATACCATTGGCTGGCAGCCTAGTTAACGTTATTCTAGCCACTCACTGTTTTTAAGTCACCATTTTTTTCTTTTCTTTTTTTCCCCTGAATTGTGACTGGTGCCCTTATTGCTGAAGGCAAAGCTATTTATTTAGCATGTAGAACTGTTGTGTGACTTTTTTTGAAATGTGGTATCCTTTCCCCTCTTAAGGCTATTGATTGGTGCCTATGGCAGGTATAGTTGTTTTTAATATCTAAAAAAAACTTATAGTTACCATTTGTCTAGGAAAACAGTATTTTCAAATGTGGATGGCAGTTCTGTTGCCCTGTGTATTTCCTCATAACTTTAATGACCTAAACCCAACACCATGGTAATAGCTGAACTAGGAGAAAATTAAGAGCCTGAGGTTTCTGTTATGTCTATCAAGTCAGAAATCTTTCCTTTTAGAAACCATTGCAATTAATTCTGGTTATTAAATTTATGTGGGAAGGCCTATTTTTGATTAAACTCTTTCCCCCCATAAAATCTACATTAGAGCTGACATAGAACTATTAGGAGAGTACCTTGTCACCCCTGAGACAAGTTAGTGGGCTGTCTGGACCGCTGAAGTCAGGGTATTCTCTGAATTGCCTAATAGAAATCAAGAAGGAAGGGCAGAGACCCAGGAAATTTAACTCTTCATTGCCACAACAAGCAAGCACCTAGTCTCTAGGTCAGTTAAAACTCAGTGTACAAGCATTCTGCAGGCATGAGCTATATGACTTTCACTGGCTCACATTCAAAAGATAAAGTAAGAATTAAAGTATAAAGTATAAAGTTCAGGAGGATATTAAAATATCCTCCTGAACCCAAATACACCATCATTTCTATCATTTTGGTCCCTGGGGATAGTGGGATCAAATGTAGTTACTACTAAGCAATCCCTCCACCAAGTTCTCTTCCAGGTAGGTATAGACCCTTGACAAGTTGTTTGCTTCCCTACAGGACATGCATAGTCCTTGGCTGCTGGGTAGATATATTGTTGGGGTGCTCTGGCTCCTGTCATCTGTAAGAATTGGGTTTATGCAAGGGGGATGGGACAAAAGGAGCCAGAAGAAGGCAATTGGTGACAGTTACTGACAGTTGAGAGGAGGGAGAATTCTGGGAGATTCTCTGGAAGGAGGAGAGAGAAGAGGTCTTCAGGCAGAAGACTGGGAGGGAGAGAGGAGGAGAACTCCCAGCTTGGATCCAGTCCTGAGAGCTTCCTGAGGATCTTCTAGTGGAAACTGAAACCCTGATTCCCTGATCAAAGCCATTCCATCTCATCTCACCCATCAAGACTTCAAATATCGAGTCACCTAAGTTTTTGGACTCCATTTTGGGAGTGATCTCTTACTTTCCTTCACCCATTCCCAACCTTGCTGAGAGACCCTTTTCAGTCAAAACTTACAAGTATAGAAAAGGATAGAAACAGAGAAATAGAAATAGAAGGAGAAGGGGCGGGGGAAGAAGCTTAGAAGTGGGAACCGTTGGGTTTCCCACCTAAGTGATGGACCCCATAGCAATAGTGAAGAGGACACCCCAATATCCCTCTGCCCTTCACCCCTTTCCCCAATCCCTGAATTGCAAATAATAAAAGCCATTCATCAGTCAGATAGCATTCCAGAATGCCTGAGAGACAATAAGGGAGAGGGGAACCACAGATTGGTCTGGCTGCCTCCATCTTGAAGCCAGACCACCCGCTGTGAAATTAACTGATCTGGGGGAGGTTTGTGTGAACCCCATCCTTATTCAGAATAGGATTGGGGTACCACATACCTCATCTTATAGGGAAGCCTTGCCCCCAACTCCTGAGTGGCAGCACAACCATCCAGGTCACCTAGTTTCAGGGTGACACCCGCTTAAAGTCTCCCAGTATATATTTGGCCGTGGGGGAGAGACGGAAGAGAGACTCACCACATAGATTTTTCTCTTATCTCCTTTCTATCAAACATTGGTTATTGGCTCTCTTTATTATTACATATCTGTCTTGGCTGCAAGAATCACAATAGCCATGCTCTACTGTCAGTGGACCTCTGATAGGTCCTCTAATCTTTCAGAGCTCACTAGGTCTCAACCTGATTTGTTCCATCTTTATATTCATCCATCTAAGAGTAAAAATGAATAAGTGCAATGAGAATAGCCGTTGCTTGTTATCTCCCCAATCCGGAGGCTTAGAGCAGTTTCTTGCCTCAGTTGCTACCAGAAAAAGAAAAAAAAACTTGTTTTAGTTTGTTTATACTTTTTATATGCATTCCCTCTTCCAACTCAGCAGCCAATGAAAAGATTTTTTTTCAACTTGCAGTAAACAGACAGGAAATAGTCACAGAATGCTTATGATAACTGTCCATTGGGATAGGCTCCTCCTTTATAAATTATCATGTTCTTTCTAGAAGCAGGCTTATTAAAAGCTCCACATAAGTTAGCATCAGCTGGAGTCCCTTATCATGTCCTTTGAGGTCTCCCCATGCTCCCCTTTACTGAAAAAAAGTATATGAAGTTCTAAATCAAATCTAATCTAATCTCTGACTCTTATTCTCTTGTGACTAGGCGAGTCAATTAACTCTGTCTGACTCAGTTTCCTCTACTCTAAAATAGGTATAATAGCATCTACTTCCCAGTATTCTCATAAGGATCAAATGAGATATTATTCATAAAGTGTTTAGCACAGTTCCTTGCATATAGTAAACATGACAGGTTCTTCCTTCCTTCGTTCCTTCGTTCCTTCCTTCGTTCCTTCCTTCATTCCTTCCTTCGTTCCTTTGTTCCTTCCTTCCTTCCATCCTTCCTTTCTAAATGTAATGTTATGCTTTTAGACAATTGGAAAGGCACAGTGTGTCTTTAAGTAAATTTCACTAAGACTCTCTTTTTAAAATAATTCTGGTTTAGTTGAACTTTTAAGATAATATGAAGCAAAATCTCATAAATTTAGGCCAGTAAGAGAAAAGTCAGCCTCTGCATAATGTGACATTTAATAAAAAGTAAAATGCAACTATGTTATGTACAAATACAAATAATAACTTGAACAAGTTAAGCACAATTTTTAAATAAGATCTTTGGGAGTTTAATAAGCATATTTGAAATAAACATATTTGTACATATCTAATCAATTATGGATTAGATAAATGCAAATAAAACCAACTCAGAGATATCATCACACACCTATCAGATTGGCTAAAATGAAAAAAGGGCAAAATGACAGATGTTGGGGGGGATATGGAAAATGGGACTGTCAATACATTATGGGTGGAACTGTCAATTGAACCAACCATTTTGGAGAGCAATCTAGAATTATTTTTAAAAAGTTATAAGACTGTGTATATACCTTTTGACCCAGCAATGCCACTACTAGGTTTATTTCTGATGATCAGGGGAAAAGAAGAAGAATCTATGTATTCTAAATTGTTTATAGCAGCTCTCTTTAAGGTAGCAAGAAACTAGAAATTGAAAGGATGTTGGAGAATGGCTAAATAAGTTGTGGCATATGATTGTGAAGGAATACTACTTCACTCTAAGAAATGATGAGCTGATTAATTTTGGAAAAACCTGGAAAGATCTACATGAAATTATGAAGGGTGAAATGAGCATAACCAAGAGAACATTATATACAGCAGGAGAAATGTTTGAAGAATGACTTGTGTATATATGTGTGTGTGTATATATATATATATATATATACACACACACACACACACACACACACACATATTTTGGGTCAAATGATGCCTTATATATTGGGGGGAGAGGAGGGAGAGAGGAAGTTAGCTGGGTATTTTAGTGCAACAAACTAACAAATAAATAAATAAGATTGAACAAAGGATTGAAAGGAGGTAGTTTTCTCACACTCCCTCTCAACAACAATAATAGCAACAAAATGGAAACATCCAAAGATAAGAAAAAGGGCTAAAAATTTACATGAGAAAATGAAATTCAACCAAAATAGAAAATATGCAGTGTTGAACAGTGCCAATACAATAAAAAATACCATGGAGCAACTGAAAAAGACAAAATGCTTGAAGCAAAACAGATGGAAAAAGAAACAATGCAAAATATTCTGAGCGATGTTTTCAGATAGATAAATAGCACATCTACAGAAATTAAGCAAAAATTAGCAATGTTAAGAAACTAATAAGATTAAATAAAAGTTGAAGAAAGTTAAAAGAAAAAGCACAAGGGAAAAATTCAAACTTGAACTAAGACTACTGGAAAAAAAGGTCTGGAGGAAATATTCATATCCCAGCCCCTAATTATGGGAGTTCTCCAAGTTTCTGTCCTAACCCTGTTCTCTTACCCCCCTGCCATCTCTGTCTTAATACCCGAATCAATTTCTATGGGTTTAACTAACAACTCTAAGCACATGATTTACAGATACATCTTTGAACTTCAGTCCCACATTACCAATTGAATATTGATCATTTCTTTCTTCTTTTTTCAACCCTTATCTTCCATCTTAGAATGAATACTGTGTATTGGTTTCAAGGCTGAAGAGTAGCAAGGGCTAGGCAATGAAGGTAAAACTACTTGTCCAGGGTCACACAGCTAAGACGTTTTTGAGGCCAGATTTGAACCCAAGACTCCCATCTCTACACCTGGCTCTCAATCCACTGAGTCATCTAACTGCCCATTCCTATTGGACATGCCAAACAGAATGGTCAAGCAATATCTTAAACACAACACATCCAAAATGGATCACAATATATTTCTTCCAAAATCCTCCCTGCCTTCAAACTTCTCTATTTATAACAAAGCAACCACCATCTTTTCAGGCTCTCATGTCTATAACTGTGGAATTAATCTGGGCTCCTCATCCTCCTTCACCTATCACACATAATTAGTTGTTAATTCATGCTGTTTCTGTCTTCACAACATCTCTCATATTTGATTTTTTTCTCTCTACTTCCCAGTACTCTCTACTTGGTTCAGGATTTTATCACCACTTGCATAAATTATCGTAATTGCCTCTTAATTTAGGTCTCCTCCTCAAACCTTTCAGGAATCTATCCTTCCTGAACACTGATCCCAAAATAATTTCTCTTAAAGGTCTGAGCATTTGCCTCTATGGACAAAATATAAACTCTTCTGTTTAACCTTTAAAAATCGGTACGTGACCATTGCCTATCTTTCCAGTCTCACTCGGAATTACTGTCCACATTCCCACCTGACTTGCACTTCACAATCTAGCCAAACTAACCTTTTAAATTTTGTTTATACATTGTATTCCATCATCTCTGTGTCCTTGGACTGGCAATACCACTTGCTTAGGATGTACCCTTGCCTTACTGCCATGTCATAAAGTCCTGTTTCTTAAAAGAATAGCTCAAGCATGATCTTTCACATGAAGCCATTCTGGATCCTCCCAACTGCTAGTACCTTTCCTCTCAAATTATCTTGTATTTAACCATGGTGTATACATTCATATTTATTCACTTTATATTTAGGCAGCCTGGAAGTGCAGTGGATAGAATACTGGGCCTGGAGTCAAGAGGATCTGAGTTTAAATCTAGCATCAAACATATATTAGCTGTGTGCCCTGGGGAAATCACTTAACCACTACCTGCTTCATATTCCTCAACCATGAAATGGGAATCAGAGTAGCATCTACATCCAGGAGCTATTGTGAGGATCAAATCAGATAGTATTTTTAAAGCACAGTATCTGGCATAGAATAGATATTATTATCATTATGAGAGCTACATAGCAGAATGAATAGAGTGCCAGGTAGAACATGAAGACAACTTCTTGAGTTCAATTATGGCTTCAGACCCTTACTAGCTGCACGTACCTGGACAAGTCACATAACCTTGGTTGCTTCAGTTTCCTCATCTGTAAAATAAGTTGGAGAAGGAAAAAGCAAACCATTCCAATATCTTTGCTTATAAATCTCCAAATGGGATCAGGGACACAACTGAAATAATTGAACATATACAACAAATTAGTTTTTACATAGTTACATATGTACTTCTCTCCCTCATAATAATGTGAGCTCCTTGCAAAAAGGAATTATTTTATTCTTTGTACTTGTGTCTTCAGTGCAAAGCATAGTTGCTTGCATATAATAGTTGGTTAATAAATTCTTATTGATTAATAAACAATTACCAATGTGAAGAATATAGTAGAAAACCTGAAGGAATGGAAAATAAGATAACTAATTCAGGTCAGGATAAAAACAGACTAAAAAATACTGAATTATCTAAAGAATTAGAAAACATGAAGAATCTAGTGACAGAACAAGGAATAATTTCAGGATTAGTAGCATCCCAGAAGAATTTAAAAAGATAAAACATTTAAGGAAATGGTCAAAGAAAACTTAACCAGAATGAACAAAATCATACACAATATATTGGCATTTTACAAAATCTACAAGACACTAACAGTGAGAAATCCAAGAGCCAATGCTCCTAGACACATTCTAGTCAAGCTCTATAATGATAAAGGGGGAAAATTCCAAACCATGAAAAAAGGCAGACATTTCATACCAAGGAATTTTAATTAGGTCCATAGCAAACTTCTCAAGGAAGATTGCTATGACTAGAACTTCCATTCCATACATTGTCACTTACAGGTATTTTACTTCTGTTATCCAGAACTCTGAAGTTCCCCTGATTCCCTTTTTCATTCAGCCTAGCTTTTCCAGTTTATTTTCCCTGATCTAGTCTCACTTTCCTCCTTTCAAAATCTTGATTCTACAGTAAACCAATTTACTGTCACATTTTCCTCTGCTTTCACATCCCTTGCTCTCTTTTCGTGAGATTATAAGATTATAGACTTAGAGCTTGAAGGAAACTTAGAAGTTTTCAACTTCCTCCTTTTACAGAGGATGACACTGAGCTATAGAGGCATTAAATGACTTTTCGTCAGTCACAGAGCTAGTAAGTGTCTGAGGCCAGATTGAAATATATATCATTGTGACTCCAAGTCCAGCACTCTAAGAACTATCATGAAAGTATCCTCAAAGAGGTGGTTTTTTTTATCACTGCTCATTGCTTCCCAAATCCCAATACTAGATGACCCCCAACATCTGCCTTCTCAACTCCTTTTCATGTTCTGTTTAATTCTGCTGAAGTCACACAACTGTGCTAACTAGATCCATTAAAAATCTGTTATCTGATATTAACTGGAGACTTATTGCTACTTAGCATTCTTTTTATTTATTCTTGATACATTCCTTATCACAATCCCCATCACATCTTTTCCAAAACTTTTCTTCTTTCCTCAAGTCATCTACACCTTTCTTTTTTGTTCCCCTCAACAAAAGATTCACCTAATATTTTACAAAGCAAATTGAGGCAATTTGTTCCAAGGTTTCTCTTCTCCATAAACTGACCCCTCAAATCCCCTCAACATTATACCCCATTATTTCTTTTCCTGGAATCTTAGGGGAATATATGATCCTTTCACTTGTCTCTAGTTCTAGCTCTCAATCTACTGTGCCACCTAGCAATCCCATGTAATCCTTTTTCTTGTCAAAGCCCCTCAATTTTAATCAAATAATCAACTAACCAAATCAGCAAGTATTTGTTAAACATTTACCATATATAAGGCACTGTGCAAGGTGCTGGGGATAAAAAGATAGAAATGAAACAGTCCCTGACCTAAAGAAGCTTATTGTTTATAAAATGAAATTATTTTATGCCTTTGTATTCCTTTCCATTGCCTCTGATGTGGCCCCCATTCTTTTGGCTTCCTATTTTTCATTTTTTAAATCAAATATAGCCATTTTTATTAAGTTTATTAACCACATCTGATTTTAAATATTCAGCATAATACTTGCTATTAGACTAATTCCCATAATTGCAAATGGAATCCCCAAATGCCACTGTTACTGTTTTATTAAATACCTATTATGATAGCTACCAGGGTTAGTTATAAGATGGACATTTGAGAAGCATGTAGATTTTGGAGAAGGAAGAAAAGACAAACATTGCAGTTCTAATATTAAATATAAATGACATAGACTTTGCAATAAAAAACTGGATCAAAATGTCAGTCAACAAGAATTTAATAAGACAATGTGCCACTATACTGGGAAAAAATATTTGTTCTAGCTATAGAAATTTTATTCTCAGTTGTCCTTAGAAATATTATATTATTGGGGGCAGCTGGGTGGCTCAGTGGATACATGGTATTGACTCCAATACATGGTATTGACTCCAAGATGGAAGTTAAGGGTTTAAATATATATATATAT
>NC_058132.1:247117672-247162261 GCF_016433145.1 Gracilinanus agilis
ATATATATATATATATATATATATATATATATATATATATATATATCATGTTATTAACTGGGATCTGGTTACCTTTTAGCTATTTGGAATGAGGGATACCTCATTCCTAATGCTTCGCTTCCAGTGATAGGCAAACTATCCTGCAGACCAGATGCAGCCCCTGAAATGTTCTATCCGACATTATTCCTAATCTAATGAATACAATGAGTAGAATACAATACAATGAAACTTCGAAAGAGTTGCCTTAGAAACAGACAGACAGATGAGCATTTCCTTTCCTTTGGCCCCCTCTTTAAAAAGTTTGCCCATCACTGCAGTTTAGCCCAATCCTCACTCTTCAGCTCTATCCAGGAAAGTGTTGATATACTAATGGATTACAGGAGGCTATTTTCTACTAAAAGTATGGCAGGACCCCTCAATTCAAAACTGATCTGTCCCTTAGGAAAACATGTATAAAGGAATTGGCCTTCAGATTTGGAGAAGCCTGAAATATTCAAATAAGATATTTTGTCACCCTTATGGTTGGTGGGGCTAGGAAGAGTCTGAGGAGTAGGGAAGATGCATGTGATATAACTTGACCACAATTGACAATTTTTCATGGCATGGGTCTTCTGAACTCTTTTCTTCTTTCCATGTGGGTACAGAACAAGGTATTCCAGTTGTTCCCTCCCTGTCTGGCCTTAGACCTTTTCTGTCTGTGTGACCATGGGCAAGTCACTTAACCACTGTGCCTCCTAGCTGCCCATTAAGAAGTATGATTATTTCCATCATATTGGATTTTTTGTTTTACATAGATTTTTATCTTTATTTTGACCTAAGAATTTCCTCATTAGTCCATGGATTTAATCGTCTACATTAAATCCTCTTTTTCAAGCAAAATAGCCTGTGATTATTTAGTTGGGAAAAGTATTGAACTGGCAGTTGCACCCAGGCCAGACCCCTTAAGACAAAGGATTATGTCTTTGCTTATAAGTATATATGTGTATATATACATGTACATATATATTTTAAATGAAGAATACAAAGAAACAAAAAAAAATCTGTATGAAGCAAAGCAAAGCAAGATCAGTCGAATTGAAAGTGCACATATGTTTACTTCTGATTATCTGGAGGAAAAGGAAACGAAGTCTAGAACTTCAGCCAGACTTCAAAAAGGACACCAAGCAAATGCAGTTTTAAAACTTGCTTATTGTCTTTTGAGTCATTTCGTTTCATTTTGTTAATTTCTGAGGGTTTCATATGGGATTTTGTTTCTCATTTTCTCTGTTTATTTGATCATTTTTGTCTTTGTTGATGGCTATTCTGTTTGTAATGTTTAAATTTTTAAAAATTCCTTGCACAAGGACTCTTCTCAAGTTCTTGAGAATGCTTAAAATGCTTTGTTGTTTTAAAGAGTTCAATAATTCATCCCATAACTTTATTTACACCATGAATAATTCAGCAATCTATTCCAGCAGAATATAGAGGTGAACTCCAGCCCCTATTGAGTGATCAAAATTTTCAAATGAGGGGGGTCTGAATTAATGATATCTCACTGTTTGATGGAGTTCTAAAAAACTGGTCTTGTTGATAGGTTCTTTTCTTTCCTGAATATGGATTGATTACATATATTTATGTTCTGTTTATAGTCTCCAAAGTTGTTTTTGCTCTTTGTTATTGAGAGAAAGGGAAGCTTAACTATAACGTCACCATCTAAATCCAAGCTGGAGACTTTTATCTGAGAAATTCTTTTCTGTTATGTTCTACCCCAACTCCACTCTTATCCCACCACCACATTTCAAATCAACAAACAAAAAGCACCTGGATTTCTACTGGCCTTCTACTCCATGCCAGGCTCTGCGGATACGAGAAAAGACAAAAACAGTTCTGGCCCTCAAGGAGTTCACAATCTAATGGGAAAGACAACATGCAAACAACTATGAAAAAATAAGATACCTGTGTGGGATAAGTGAGAGCTAATTACAGAAGGAAGTTACCAGCATTGAGTGGGGCCAGGAATGATTTGAATGAAGTCAGGGAAACCAGGAGGGGAGAGAGAATTTCTTGCATGGAGGGTAGCTTGGAACCAGGAGATGGAGTGTCTGGTTTAAGGAACAAGCAAAGGAGGGAAGAGTCACAGGATTATAGAATACCCAGAGGTGAGGAAGGGGCCAGAGAGTACTGCAATGTAGAGAGAGGCAGGTTATGAAGAGCTTTATAAGTCAGACAGAAGATTTTATTGAGATTCTGGATATAACAGTGAACCCCTGGAGTTTATTGAATAGGGGGCTGGCAGATGTACTCTGACCTGCACTTTAGGAAGAGCATTTTGATAGCCAAGTAGAGGATGGCATGGAGTGGGGGTACTCTTAAGAAAGGAGATCAACCAGCCAGCTATTTCAGTAGTCTGGGTGTGGGGTGAAGAAGACCTGTACCAAGGTGGTGGCAACATAAGAAGAAAGTAGGAAATATGTTCCTATTAGAAGTGTTACAAAAGTAAAAATCGACAGGACTTGGCAACAGATTGGATAAAGAAGATATTTTGAAATTAACATGAGAAAAAAAGATTCAAAATCTAATTGTGTGTTCAAACACTGACACTCTTATTATTCCCAAGTTTATTTCTTGCTTACAACATGTGTTAAAATGTTTTATTTTAAATTTGAATTGTTAAATCTCACAAACATTTATGAAGCACCTAAAATATGCCAGGTAACATTTTAGCACTGATTATGATGAGGATACAAAGATAAAACAAAAAGAATAAATAAAACAATCCTTGCCCTCAAGGGGCTTGCATCAAACTAGGAAGAGACAAGGTAAATAGTTAAGGAAATATAAAATAATGTTTGAAAGAAGAGAGCATTTGCAAAAAGGAAGGCGTCTTTTAGGTGATGGCTCCTAAGTTGAACCTTGATGGAAGGGAAGGATTCTAAGAGGAGGAAGTAAGCAAATATTACTATATCACAGGGCACTTACTGGACAGAGCCTATACAAAGGGACAAAAGAGAAGGATGGAATGCCAAGTTGGGGAAATAGCTAATTGACTTGTGATGCAAAGTTTGAGGAGCGTTGTTATTGTTTAGTCATTTTTCAGTTGTGTCTGACTTCCTGACTCCATTTGAGGTTTTCTTGCTAAAGGTACTGGAGTGGTTTGCCACTTCTTTCTCTAACTCATTTTATAGATGAGGGAACTGAGGCAAATGGAGTTAAATGACTTGCCCAAGGTCACACAGCTAGAAAGTGTCTGAGACCAGATTTGAACTCAGGAAGATGAGTCTTCTTGACTCTAGTCACGACACTCTATCCACTATACCACCTATCTGCCTTGAGAAAGAGTGCAACATGAAATAAATCTGGAAAGGTTGACCGGCAGGAAATGGCTTTAAATACTGACTTGAGGAGAGTCCATTACTCAGGGAGATTCGGAAACCAGTAGAGTTGCATAATCAAGTCTGAGCCTTGAGGAGACTTGAATCACTATTTTATACTTGTAAGTAACATTTTATTTCTTAATGGCCATCATAACCCCATCATGAAAAGAAATAAATTTTTCTTTTTCTTGATGAAAAATCGAATTTCTTACCTTATCTACCCCATAGGAGAGAAAAAGAAAAATTAAGCTCCCAGATCTATTTGCTTAGCTTTGTATTTAAAGAATCTATAGGTTCTCTTCAGAAGCAATGAAAGAGGCTCTGGGAAACTGGATTACCTTTGGGGACTTCTTACTTCTGTCCTATGAGGTAGATAAGGTGTGAAATTAGAGACATTTCATCATGAAAAACCTTTTCTAGTCCTTTCTTAAGGGAAAGGAAAAGGCAACACTTTTTTTTCAAGGTATTATCTTCCTTTGCCATCAGTACCAGATCCAGGCAAAATTATGAAGCCAATAAAGTTTGACTTAAGGGACTCCAATTTTCTGTCTGCCCCTTTATGCTTCTTTCCAGAAATAACTCTTCCTCTAACCCCCACTAAGAAACTTAGAACATTCACATTCTACTTCCTCACTTAGTTTTCAATAAAGTCAAAGATTTAGAGCTAGAAGTAACCTCAAAGGCTCCTCATTTTACAGATGAGGAAACCAAGACCTAAGCAGTCTAAGTGGCTAGCCAAAGGTCAGATAGATAGTAAATATCAAAGGCAGAATTTGAACCCAGGTTCTCTGATTTGTAGGCCAGTGTTTGTTTCATTCTCTCATGTTGCCTCAACAACACAGCACATAGATTTCAAAGTATTACATAGATTTTAAACCAAATATATTATATTAAATAGACAGAGCTATATGAAACATGTTTAATAAACACAACATCCCAGTCTCAGACAGTCTCTGAGACTGTGAGGAATCTAACTTAGAATCATTGCAAATAATCTGCAAAATGAATGAGCCATATTAAGATGAATATGAGCTGACTATACTGTTAATGTTTTCCTTCAGCAAATTATTTCAGCTCCTGGGGAATACGGACTACTTTAATTCTAAATTATTCTTTTGAATGAATGTACTTTCAAAGTGGATTCTGAATTAGTTACTTCTGTATCAGAAAGTTTTGATTTTTTTTGATAGGCAATTTTAGAACTCACAAGTTTTCATTGTAAATTAGGAAAAAACCTCCAATAATCTGGAATTTTGAGTGCTTTCCCCGCTCTTCCCTGGGTAGCTAAGGTAGCTTAATGGATAGAGTATTGAGCCTGGCATCTGGAAGACTCATCTCCTTGAGTTCAAATCTAACCTCAGATACTTCCTAACTATGTGACTCTAGGCAAATCACTTAACCTTGTTTGTCTCAGTTCTTCATTTGTAATATGAGCTAGAAAAGGAAATGGCAAACCATCTAGTATCTTTACCAAAGAAAGCCTAAATAGATAGGGCACCTAGGTTTCTCAGTGGACTGAGAGCCAGGTCTAGAGATGGGAGAGTCTTGGTTCAAATATGGCCTTAGATACTTCCTAGCTCTATGACTCTGGGTAAGTCACTAACCCCCATTGCCTAGGCTTCACTGATCTTCTGCCTTGGAACCAATACACAGTATTGATCCAAAGATGGAAGGTAAGAGCTTAAAAAAAAGACCACATGGGATCAGGAAGAATTGGACACAACTGAAAATGACAACAGCAAATCACATTTCTCCCCATATATTATCAAAAGTATTTTTTCCCTTAAAAAACCATTGAGTATCCAAGAAGTTTTATATGAAGAAGACAGATAACTTTTCTTTTCTTTCTTCTCCTAGTATATCAGCTACAACAGGAAGCCCCCCATCCTCGAAGGATCACCTGTACATGTGAGGTGAGTATTATTGTTTCAGTCTCTGGGAAATTATCTAACTTCACTAGGAAAACTTTAATTTAAATATATTTCTCCTTAACATTCTTCTGATTTTTATTAGCTCTTATCTATGGACTATTTGGATCAGAAAAGGAAAAAATAAGGTATAGTTTTAATTTAAATTAGATGAAAAAGCCATCTGATTCTTGCATCACTTTCCATCCCTATGTTTAGACTTTTTTTTTTTAAATTTTTTTTAAACCCTTGTACTTCGGTGTATTGTCTCATAGGTGGAAGATTGGTAAGGGTAGGCAATGGGGGTCAAGTGACTTGCCCAGGGTCACACAGCTGGGAAGTGGCTGAGGCCGGGTTTGAACCTAGGACCTCCTGTCTCTAGGCCTGGCTGTCACTCCACTGAGCTACCCAGCTGCCCCCCCTATGTTTAGACTTTTTGAAAAAAATCTTTCCTTAAAAAATGATTCCATTGTTGATTTAACAAATAGTATTATTAAGCAATAACTGTCAAGTTATTAAATTACTTGAATGGTATTAGTGCATTGTTATGCAGTGAAGAAAAGAGTTCTTAGAAAGAATCTGTCATTTTGACATCTGACTCAGAACAGAACTGTATGATCAGGGATGTTAATAACGTAAGTTTAGATCACAGAGAGAATTTAATTTTCAGAATTAGGCAAGAAATCTACTAGACCACAATTTAAAAGTCCAAGCACAGTTTTCCTAAATTGAATTATTTTTTTCTTCCATAACAGAAATACAATGAAATTGAGTTTCTTTTCTTAACAGTTGAATGGAAAACATTTTCTCCATGGAAAAAATTGAGAGATAGATAGCATATATAGAAGTAATGAGTATTTAGCTCCAGTTGAATTCTTTCCTTTGCTACAGGACCATGATCCAAGGGGGGGAAACTATTTTTATACATGGCAGAAATAAAAAGAAGAAAAATTTTCCTTTAAAAAATTCTTTCTTCTTCTATATTCTAACCAGGAACAACTTATCTGCCATCTTTATGGCAGTGTTTTTTAACTCACTCCTGTGAAGAATCCAGAAATACTAAGAGGAGAATTTTCTTTCTTAAATGAACCAGGAAATTAAAAATCAAAGCAGAAAAACTTAACAGAGATACTTAGTGTAAGAATGGATTTGCTATGGAGCATTTTCATTAGACATCATATGCCAACTGGACATAATTTCCATATCCTCTGCTATATATTTAAGCTGTCAAAGGGATTGGACTAAGTGATCCCCAAGATCCCTTTCAGCTCAGTCATTTTATGATTCTAATATTGGGACCAGCATCTTAATATTGTCCAGAGAGCTATGAACCCTGATTTTCTTTCTTTTTTTATAATTAAAAACTTAAACATGGTGCCTATATAGTAACGTAAATTGTGTTTTCATTTCATTCACTCACCTAACTTGGCAGAGAGTATTACCACCATTACAATTATTTGGGATTGCCACCCTATTTGTTCTGTAATTTGAGACTAAAACACTGAATTGTTGTCATTGTTATATGAGAAAACCAACAGCATGTTGTCATTTCAGTTGTGTCTGATTCTTTGTGATGCCACTGGCATTTTCTTGGTTTTCCATTTCCTTCTCTAGTTCATTTTAGAGTTGAGTCAAACAAGGGTAAGTGACTTGCCCAGGGTTACACAGCTAATAAGAGTCTGAGGCCACATTTGAACTCAGGAAGTCTTGAGTCATGACTACAAGCCCAGAGGTTCTATCCATTGTATCACCTGGCTGCCTAGTTTGTTTACTTAGGGACTTGGAATTTTTATTGTTCAGTCATTTTTCAGTTGTGTTCAACTCTTCATGACCTCATTTGGGGGTTTCTTGGCAAAGATACTAGAATGTTTTGCCACTTCCTTCTCTAGCTCATTTTACAGAAAAGAAAACTGAGGCAAAGTTAGGTGACTTGCCCAGGGTCACACAATTATTAAGTGTCTGAGGCTAGATTTGAACTCGGGAAGCTGGCCTGGCACTCTGTCTCTTTGACCCCTTGCTGCCCACTCAACAGTTTACCCATCTTACCATTCTCATTGCAAAGATGAATTTCCCCATGATGAAAAGAAAATAGATACAAAAAATCTCAAAACTTTTCAGGCCAATCACTGTTAATTGTCCCTAGGGTGACACTAAATTTTTCATGAATTCCTTCTATACAGAGAACATTTCTGGGAAGTGCCATGCTGATTTTATCCCTACTTGGATGCATGAGAGGATTATAGATGCTTAGTAGTACTAGTGCTTGAAAGAGAAAACAATTCTGAGGAGATGGAAGCACAGACTAGCTGCATATTGGCCTAATTTTAACAGTGGATTTTGCTATTATTTCCTGTTTGTTATGGTGCCAGTAAAGTACTTGGGGCACGTGACCACTGATAACCTTGAATTAGTCTTGAATTAAAATGGAGCTCTGCACATGCAAATGTATATAAGTGGCTAGAAGGCTAGCCTTGGAGTTAGGAAGATGTGAGTCCAAAGCGTGCCTCTGACCCCGGTCACTATGGGTTGGCCATGGCCAACTCATTTAGATCTTCCAATAGTCCTGCTGACTTTCTAAAACTATAAGTTATAGAAGAATTTCAGATCTGCATCCATCATACGGAGGATGTCTATACCCTGCTAAATAAAACGTTTAAAAGGTTGTTTTTGTTGTTGTTGTTGGGAGAATTCAATGAAAATCATGTATGGAAAATACTTTGTAGGCATGAGACACTACATAATACTTTTTTATTTAAAAAGTTATATTAAAGTATATATTTGAAAAATGATGCTTTCGTATCAAATACTGGCTATAAAGATGATTTTACAATGATGCGATAGACCTCATAGCTTGATAAGTTCACATAGTTTGTTTACAGTGTGGTTGTGTGTAGCAAGCAGAATTAGTACTGAAGATGTGGTCTGACCAGGAAAGAGTGTGCCAGAATTTTCCCTTGGTGTGGACATTATGGTTTGTTAATGAAGCCAAAGACCCACTGAACTTTTGAGGTTATTGTGGCACCTTTCCTTGTTCTATCAACCAATCATTAAAAATTTATTAAGTGCTTAGCATGTGCCTGGTACTGTGCTAAATGCTGGAGATACAAAAAGAGGCAAAAACCAGCTCTTGCCCTCAAGGAGTATGCAATTTAATGAATTGCATCACTTATAGAGAACTTGCCATCTACTAATTCCCAGTTGCTTTTTTTTTTTTTTTTATATGAACTACTGCCATTGCCTTCTCCTTGGTCCATTCCTTTGTGGAATATAAGAAAATAGTAAAGCTTAAAAAGAAATTCAGAAACAGAAAAGGACAAATCTAGAAAGCTTATATAAATTTCCACTAAGGGGAAAATTGCTGGAGATCAAGTAAAGCTTAGAGAGGATTAAGGAGAAAGCCTTTTATACAAAGTCACTTTTAGAGCTTAAAAATGGATAACATTAAGTGAAAGTTAGTCAGGCAATGACATTTATTAAGCACTTACTTTGTGCCAAGTATTGAAATCAAGAATTCTATGTATATTAGGCTATCTTATTAGGAACATTACCTGGCATCTGTACATATCTTAAACTTATAGAATACTTTGAATTATCATCATCATCATCATAGCTAATATTTGTATAGTGCTTTCAAGTTTAAAGTTCTTTGCCTGTGTTATCTCAGTTGATCCTTAGAGCAGTCCTGTGTGGTAGGTGCTATTATTATGCCCATTTTACAGATGAGAAAATTGTGGCTGAAGTTATGTAACTTGCCAAGGACACTCAGCTAGTAAGTATCTGAAGCAGGATTTGAACCCAGTTCTGCCTGGCTCTTAAACAGTATGCCAACTAGTTATAACAATGAGGCTCTTATATTCATTTACTGTCACATTGGATTCTTTCAAAATCCTAGGGTAGTTCAGGGTGGCATTTGTTGTCCTTATTTGACAGGTAAGGAAACTGAGGCTGATAGCCTACATTATTTCACCAAGGTCTCATAGCCAATTGGGAGTAGGACCAACCTTGAAGCCTCCATTGATTCCTACCAAATGGCATTTTCTACTATAACTTCCTACCTTCATATATAATTTAAATTTTATCTATTTAACAGAGATGTATTTTATTTGTATGTGTATGTTGGTTAACTCCACCTTATTCTGATTCTTCTATTATGTGCTCTCAGCACTTATATACTCAATTTATATTCTAAGTTAAATCTCTACTGATTTTAGCAGTGTGAGGAACAGCAGTATGCAGATACCTTCCACAGATTCAGATCCACCTTTTCTCTACAACTCACCATTAAAATGAATAGCAAAAAGAATTCTAAATTATAATTTTTGTACTCATAATTTGTTACATTAATTTTGGGGCAAAATAGGTAGGTATTTGGCGAAACTTAGATATATTTTTTACCTCACAGAGACCTTAGTGGCAAATACAATTATATTATTAGGCTTACATATCATTTTAATCATAGTGTCATTACCCCCTCAATGTACTTGATGTATTGTTTTTTTCTGTATTATTTCACATGTATTTTGTCTACAAACCATATATTCCTGTGGTTAATCAGAAACTGAGAACCAAGTGATAACCAAATTTCAACTAAGGCACTACTTATTTTGACTAATTAAAGCTAAGCAATCTGAATGTATTTATTAGAAATTCATTAAGAGTACATGTAAGCTATAATAAAAATAATTTATTAGGGTGGAGTTAACTAAATCAAAAGAAATATGGAATTGGATTTTAAATAAAAGGTGTATTCAGTATTATTTAACAGGAAAGACATTTTAAGTGATAAGGATGAGAGGGAATTATAAGATTGTTCAGACAGCAAACCTGTAGGGATTAGAAAGTCAGAATTGTGATGAAATGGTAGAAATATTGAGGGACCAGTTGGTGTCTATTTTCTAATGCTTAGGAATTTAAATTTGATATGGTAGGGAACACATTTTCATAGGTGAAGGAACAACAGGATTTTGTCGCCATTGGAAAAGGGAGTTGGGGAAGCTGGGTGATGCAGTGGATAGTGCCCAGCCCAGAGTCAGGTAGGCTCACCTTTCTGAGTTCGAATCTGGCTTCACACACTTACTAACATCTGTGTCACCCTGTGCAAGTCACTTAACCATTTGCCCAAGTTCCCTTATATGTAAAATGGGCTGGAGAAGGAAATGGCAAACCACTCCATTATCTTTACCAAGAAAGCCTCAAAAGGGGTCATGTAGAGTCAAGTCATGGCTAAAAAATGACTGAACAACAGCAACAAAGAATGAAGAGTCAGAGATGTGTCCAGAGAGGTGTCCCTCCTCCTCCATGTTAAATCGGTTGCCAAGTCTTTTTGATTCTATCCTTACAACACTTTTTACATCTATTTCATAAGATTTACTTCACTTCCATTGCCTCTTTACTACTTCAGGCCATCATCTCCTCTTAGCTAGTTTATTTTAATAGCCTCTTACTTGATTTCTGTGTTTCCAGTTCATTATCCAAACAGTCGCCATATTGGTATTTCTAAAATACAGATTGCCTTTACACCTGTCCTCTCCCCCACCTGTCAATTAGAAATCTCCTATGACACCTTAATGCCTTGAGGATAAAATGCAAAATCTTCAGCCTGATCTCAAATACTTTCCACCAGGTGGCTCCCCTTTGCCTTCCTAGTCTTATTTCCCATGACTTCTCTCTACACACTCTATTTTGGTTACAATGGCCTGCTAACTGTTCTCCATACTTGATTCTCCATTTCCGACTCTTTGCCTTTGCACAGATGGTTTTCCATGTCTAAATACACTTCTTCATTTCTACCTCTTCAAAATTCCTGGCTTCCATCCAGGCACAGCTCAGATGCTACTTCCTGCACTAGGTCTTTATGGACCCAGTTGCCAATACTTTCCTTCTTGAAATTACTTTGCATTATTTTGCATAAGCTTTGTATTTACTAATTGTTCAGGCCATCATCTCCTCTTAGCTAGTTTATTTTAATAGCCTCTTACTTGATTTTATGTGTCTCTATGTCTCTGTCTCTCTGTCTCTCTCTGTCTTCCGTCTGTCTCTCTCTCCCTCTCGGAAGCTCCTTGAGGGAAAAGATTGTTTCCTTCCTGTCTTTGTAGGATAGGACCTCAAACATATGCGAATTCAAGAAAGACAAAGGCAGAAAAATATGTAAAATAAAACATTTTAATTAAGTGCTTGATCTGAGCCATTTTCCCAAGCAGCATAAAATTTTGCTGCAATTTGACCAATTTCCTTCTCACTCTGAGAAGCATTTGTGTGAGTCATTACATTGTTTTGTGCCAAACATTAGCCCCCACATCAGTCTTTGTTGGGAGTTCTTATTTGTAATATTCCAAGTATTCATTTCCTTCTCTGTAAATGAGGGAGTCGTTCCATGTGATCTATATGGTACCTTCTTCCAAATCTGAAGATTCTAAGTAAGGGGCAAGGAGGAATCAGTGTTAGTGTGTGCTAGGCAGAAGTAATAATAAGGGTGTTCACCTCTGGTGTAAGGGCTTGCTTAGCTCTTTTCAGAGCTGTTCCTCTCCCTTTGGTGTCTGCCTGTCACCCAACTCTCCCCTATGATTGCAAGAAGCTGTAGTGATCACAGCCCGGTAAAACTATCTGGGCAAATGGGCTAAACCAGGTTAAGGCTGACTGACAGACCTCAAACACATTGGTGAGTTAAGGGGATGTCTACTCAAAACACATGAAGAATTTCTCCAGAGAAATGGGAGGATGAGAAGAAATTTTTCCAGTGGCCATGAAGGCAACTGACGCAGACACTGTAGGACATTTAGAGCCTGGTCAGACATTGAAGATATTGAGGTCATCCACTCCATCCTAGACCAGTGCCGATCATTTTGCTTTTTGTTTTGCCACTGGATGTGGATGACTCCAGAAGAGAGAATGAGACTGATAGCTTTGAGCAACTCTGTCTCAATTAAATCCAACTCACCTGCAAGCCAAGTCATCACCCCATGATGCCACTGGTCCTCTTTGAAACAAAGGACAAACAACATGATTCCCTAAAAAGAAAGAGGCAGGGAGGAAGCAGTTTTAATGTTTTTCCAGCTAACAGTGACAATAACAGTATTAGTACTAAGAAAGAAATTGAATTGTGAGATTGACTTTAAGAACATTTTCCCAACATAAATTTGTTGAATTTCAATCTCTTTTTTTAATTATGTCTTTTTTCTTCCAGCAGTTCCATTGTATCACAGAGCTTTAGTGCAATGACCAAGGTTACTGTGGAATTAAGCCAAATCAAAAAGTAAAACATATATTCAGTGACAAGTCATGTGCTTCACCTTCTTCTTGTGATCTAAACCTTTACTGCTGATGCTAAACTTCCTGTACTGTTTCTTCTCAGCTGGGTTTCTATTATCAGCTGTGAGGCCACAAGGTACAGTTTCTTCTTCTAGAAACTTGACTTGTTCAGCTGTCAAAACAAATTATGAGTTATTAGTAAGGAAATATGAATGCACAAAACATCTAATAGTAAGAGAATAGTAGCAAAGGGCCATGGGGCAGTTGAGACCCTCTTTCTTCTCTTAATTTATACAGTCTTAAAGATCCATGTTGTAAAAGAAAAACAGAAACAAATCACATCTCATGGTTCTTATTAAGGGGCAGTATAAAAAAGAACACATGTAATCCTTTCAAAGTGGTGAGGATATGCATCGTCATAGTTTTAGAGTGACTAGAAATCAATCAAACATCAAAAAGTCCTTAAAATTATTTTGAAATAGCATTTATATCACACATGCATATGCAGAGACATATGCACATCTATGGATACTGCAACTTCTTCCTAAAACCTTTGGAGATATTCCAGTAATTTTTTTTAAACCAGGAGGCAATTTTGAAATAGTTTATTCTAAATGATTTTATGAGCCAAGATGACATAAAAAGGTGTTATTTCATGGCTCATAATATTTTGTTCTGCAATCCTGTATAAAACACAAAATCAAACTATACTTCACATATCCAACAGGCAACCTGATGTAAAGTCACTAAATCCAAGCTATTCATTTGATTCTATTTATTATCAAGATGAAATATGTGGTAGGGAGAGTGAGAGACAGACATTTTGTAATAATGTTGAGGGGAAGAAGAATGTACATCTGAATTTGTTGAGACATCTGTGCTTTCTCATTTCAGATTTTAGGGTCAGGGATGAAACCTATAAGGTAATAGTCAATGTGCAGTTTTAATAGTATAATGACAGTGTTGGTACTAATCAAGAGATTGAGTTGTGAGATTGACTTTAAAAACATTTTTCTGATATAAATGTGTTGAATTTCACTCTCTCTCTCTCTCTTTTTATTGATTGTGCTTTTTCCTTCTAGCAGTTGCATTGTATCACAGAGTTTTATTGCAGTGGCAATTTAATGCACCAATTGTTTGCTCACATGCATACTAGCTAGGGAAAAACACTGTGTGTGTGTGTGTGTGTGTAGGTATATGTATATGTATGTTTATATATATATTATATATGCACACATATACATTAGTTCTTTTGCATGCATTGGTGTGTAGTAGGACTTTAAGAGGTTGATGGGAAAGGAGGGAAACAAAGGGTTTTGAAATTTAAACCATCATTTCTGTTAGATTTGAATTAGTAAGACATCTACCCCAGAGCCTTCTTCAGCTGAGGACCATAGCTAGATCAGTGCCTTTTCCAGCTACCAGCAACACTCCCACCCACCTCCAAGGACCTCTGCTCCAGGACCTTCTCCTGCTACTACTTAAATCTTCTTTCCCTACAGGGCTTGACCTGGGACAAGACCCCCCTCCTTTTGGCTCTGTCTTAGGTCCCTTTCCCAGGGAATTTTCCAGCACCAGACCCAAGTGGTCAGTTCCAGATAAGACCCATATACTTGTTTCCTGGCCACTGTGGTCTTCACAACCTTCTGTAGCACCATCCTGCCCCAGGATAGGATCCCATCCATATCCTGACCCCCCAGGACTAATTTAGTGCAGTCAGTGCTGACTCCAAATAAACTCCTATGCCTCCTCTTATTTTTGCCTGCTATATGATGCACATTCCAGGGTCTTATAGGATAGAACATCAACTACTTGCCTTAAGGATGGACCTTGAACCGCAGATTCATAGCCTTCTCTCAGTGGCCTTTCTCTATCTGCTGACATCTCCTTGGCCTCATTCCTCAATTTATCAATCCTGTCTCCTTAGGTAATCTATATTTCTATGATTATGAACCTTTGGCTACTAATGTACTAATCTCTTTCCCATCCCTGAATGCCAGCTCCCTTATGCCCAGACATCTCAACTTAAACCCTTCTCCCTCCCTACTGTGTCCCTCTCCATATTTCCTTACCTCTTCTACTCTATCCTCTGGAATACATTGTCCAAAATTTAACAAACTTATTTTTATCTTAAAGCTCTTTTTCATCCCTTCCATCTTCTGGCAATCTCTACCTCTATCACCTTATTCACAGTACTGTTTCCCTTGTTAACCTTTCTAGTACTGGTTGTATTTTCCTTAATTCCCCTGATACACTGTTCATGGTGGGTGAGTTGAATCACTCTTTGATCCAACCTGGCACTTCCATACTCTCCCTCCTTCACCTTCACTAAGCAACTTGTTCTTCTTTAGGGTTCATGTTCTTCATTTTGTCACCCAAAGCCTATCATGGTAGACATTATCTAATGACCCACTTAGTTATTTTTCTTTCCTCAATTAATTCAGTTCCTAGTTCACAATCTTTATCTCCACCCCTATTCCTCTCTTCATATTAGGAGATTTCAACATATATATTGCTATTCTCTCAAATACTCTAACTTCCCAGTTTTTAAACTTAATCAGTTCATAGGACCTATTCTTCTACTCCTCCTCGGCACAGATGTAGTCACTTCTTGCTTTTGCCTTGACTCCAAATATTCTGCTTATATACTTATGAGTTCCAAAGTTCCTTTACCAGATTATAATCTCTTATCACTCCATTTTCTTCTAATTTTGTTCTTTATCTTCATTTCCATTCCCTCTACTATTCAACTCTACATGATACTCTTGACTCTCTTACCGCTTTCCTTTATCATGTTTTGTCAATTCCTGACCCTAGCTTATTCCTATTATTTACTTCATTTATTCCTAATCACATATGACTGAGAAACAACCTCCCATACTTGGAATGTTCTCATTCTTTATCTCTTAGTTTTTATGTTTTCTTTCTTATCTTGGTTCAAATTTTACTTTCTGTAGACGGCTTTTCTTTTCTTGGTCCCCCTTGCTGGCAGTGTCTGCTCTACATCACCCCCTATTTTGTATATATTGGATTATTTACACTTTTGTCTTCTCTATCAGAATGTCCTTGAGGGCAGGCTTTTTTTTGGGGGGGGTATCCTCAGTACTTAGGTTAGCGCCTGGCACAAAGTAAAATCTTAATTAGTGTTTTTATTGAGTAATTGATTGAACCATTTCAAAGGAAAGGGAACAGAGCCCTTCTTTCTTTTGTCTGAAGCCCTTCAGTCAAGTGTTTATTGTAGCAATTTTGCTTGTATGTCTAGGACAAATACGTGAGAAGACTGGGCAAAAGAAAATAAAAGCTAAAGTCAATGCCATTTGTGTAAAAAAGAGATGTAAAGAAAGTTATGAGTTTTATGCAAGATTCTAATCTTGATGGTAACATGGACTTGGATGTTTGTCAAATTCATTTTAAATTGCTCATTTATTCATTCAACAAAATTAATAGTCTTAGTTGAACAAGTATCTTGATTTAAAAAAAACACAACTCTTGAGATTTGGGTAGAAAAATCAATGCCCTTATGTAATTTATTTATTAACATCTAAAGTGGTCTCCTTGTAAATAAAAAGTAACAAAAAGGCATGTGTTGCCAATCGTATGAGCTATAGGTCCTCTTGTTCCTTCTGTGATGAATGCCTCAATACATCTTGGTGGTTGAAGTCGTAAGGCCGGTCCTTCTAATTTGATGAATTTGTTTTAAAGAACATTTATTATTCTGAAAGAAAGTAGCATGTTCTTGTTGTCCAAGCACAGAAATGAGAGTGTAATTGTTTGTAATTCCATTCTAATCATTGCTGGATGGTAGGTTAGCCTCTTAGCCTTTCTTGCAATTCAGCATTCTGCCCCATGAAAATAATCATATTCAGGTATCTCCTGGGTGTTGTGAATGTTCATTACTTAAGGTCCATAATAAGCTCTGGATATTTTGTAGGCAGGCCAAGTATTATTATTGTTACCTAAGGTCAAAGATTTTTTTTTTTTAATTCAAACAGAAGTAGCATTCAAAAGCTTATTTGAATGGATCTTTCAGTTTTGTTTTAAAAGCTGCACATAGGCAATTCTGTAGTAAAACTTGCAGTTTGGCCTTAATATTCTGAAGTAGGGCTATAACTATAAAGTTGGGGCTTCCCAAGATGGCATTTTGGAAAAGGCCCACTTTGTACTGTATCCATTATTAAGCAAAAATATTCCCACTGCTCTCCTTCACTTCCCTAGCCCAGGAAAGTGGTCATTTAGGTGGAAGTTACATTTATAGAAGGAGAAAGAATGATGTACAGAACCTACCTCTGTTGCCTTCCATTTTTTTTTTCATATAATTATGGTGCAGGCTAATGAGTAATTAACCACTTTACCTTATTCCTCTAAGAAGAAAGGGCATCTAAGTGATGTAATAGATAAAGTACTGGACTAGAAGTCAGGAAAATTCATCTTCCTGAGTTCAAATCTGGCCTTAGACACTTCCTACCTGTGTGACCCTAAGCAAATTGCTTATATACCTCAGTTTCCTCATCAGTTAAATGAACTGTAGAAGAGAATGGCAAACCACTCTAGTATTTCTGTCAAAAGAACCTCAAATTGGTTCACAAAGAGTCATATAGGACTTAAATGATTGGACAACCACACAAGGCAAGCCTTTATAGCTTTAATATTTTGCAATTCATTAATTTATTCAATAAGCATTTATTAAGCTTATTTTTTATTAATTAAGCTTACATTTATTCACCTACTATATGCCAAGTATATTTGATTCCAAGTCTTATTTAATATAAGATAATATTTTCTTCACCATTTTTGCCATTCAGATTTCAGATTATAGTCTTATTTAAAAAGGAGTTTCTTATTCACCTACTGAGATTTAGCAGTTGCCATTTTCAATTGGTTTCCAATATCCACATGTACATTTCCCATAGTTCCAACCATTCAAGAAGCATTTATTAATCACTTTTCATGTGCTAGGCACCATACAAAATGCTGCGAATACAAAAAATAAAAAGGCAAAAACAGTCCCCGTTCTTGAGAAGCTCATTAAGAAGGAGGCAAACCAGGGGCAGCTAGGTTGCTCAGTGGCTAGAGAGCCAGGCCTGGGGACAGGAAATCCTGGGTTCAAATGTGGCCTCAAGTACATAGCTATGCAACGCTGGGCAAATCACTTGACTCCCTTTTCCTATCCCTACCACTCTTCTGCTTTGGAATTGAAACTTAGTATTAAACTAAGACAGAAGGCAAGGGTTCAAAAGAAAAAGGAGGGGGACAAATTCGAAGATCTAAGTCAAAATGCAGACCCTGAGAAAGAGTAAATTTAGATTCATTTGTCATCATGTAATGGTAGCAAATAATTCCTAAGACACAGTGCATTTGACGTTTCAGCCTATAATTCTGATTTTTAAAACCGTAGCAGCTTATTCTCCCCAGCTATGCTTTATTTTCTAGCCAATCGGAATTATTTTGGCAGACTTTCATAGACGAAAGAGCCCAAAGAGTGAAGCCAAAGCAAGGTTGAAGTATTTACTGATTCACTTTATTCCAAGATGTACAGGAAGCAAACCTCAAGTGTTTATTTTTCTCTCCTTTAATCGAACCTCTTTTAGGGGAAAAAATCCTCCGAACTCAAAACTTGAAAATTGAAAGCAAACTTCAAGGGGCAGCTCACTGGATAAAGCACTAGACTTAAAGTTGGGAGGATCTGATTCAAATTTGACCTCAGTTGTGTTCCTAGCTGTGTGCCCCTTTGCAAGCCACTTAATCCCATTTACCTAGCCCTTGCCCTTCTGGCTTAGAGTTGTTACTAGGGCAGAAAGGAAGGGTTTAAAAAACTGGCATTAAAACTTTTGGGACACACACACAGAATTTTATATATATATAATAATATGTATAATACATATGAATATGGATACAGATAGGGTATAGATATGGATCAATGTGTGCAAAGAGGGACAGAGATAGAGAAATAGAGGAACAGGCAGTGAATTTTTTTGATGAGAAAGACTCAGAATTTATATAGCATTTATCTCTCTTAGACTAGTACCTGGGGCTACAAAAAGTAATAACAATGATAACTTATTTTTAAAATACTTCAAAAAAGTCTGGCCAAGAGAGGAAGAAAGTTAAAGTGGAAAGTATTGTTTTATTCATTGTACTTATATCCCTGCCACCTAGGACTGTGATTGGTACCCAGTAGGGGCTTAATAATTGCCTGCTGATTGATCAATGGAGGACATGGGTTCAAATCCCCATTCTAATTTTAATTGGGCAAATTACTAAACATTTCTGGGACTTGGTCTCCTCTTCTGTAAATGGAGGGGTTAAGACTAGATGGCCTCTGAGATCTCTTACACCTCCATCTATGACCCTGTGACCTTGGCCAAATTTATAGTCACATTTTCAGAAATCCTAGAAGTCATCCTAGAGATGTCAATATGTTTTTTATAGCTAGTTCAGCACAAAAGGCCAACTACCTGACTACCATTCTTTACAACAGAAATATAAGTTGAAGTTGTTAATTGTCCTTTCACTTGTGATTAGGTTAGTACTGCAGGAAGCAAGAGAGAAATATATGTGTTGTATTCAGAAGTTTGATAATTTTCTAAACTCAGCATTTTAAAATGACATTTCTACCACTAGGTAGAAATGAAGAATCAACATTTTTCCCCGTGCCTGATTCTTTTGGACTATAGCCATAAAACTGTGTTCCCTTGCTAAATAAAATAGCAAGAAAGCTGATTCTACAACATTCACAGGGGGTGGGGTGGGAATCAATATTTATGATATATTTTATTGTTTTTACCTCCTGGCTTTTGCATTTCTAGTGGCTAGAGAAACAATTTTAAATTAAACAAGGTATCTTTGTTTCTCTGATGGAATTGGGTACATGGAGCAAGATTGCAAGATCCTTTTTGTTGATGAGACATTTAGATCTGTAATGATTCTTAGAGGTCGTCTGGTACAATCCCATTGTATTACAGATGAGAAAACAGGCTAAGAGAGGTTAAATGACTTGAATGAGCCTTAAAGTTGTTAAATGGCAGAGAGAAGATTCACATCCAGGTTCATTTAATCATTCGACTATTTATTTAGCATCTGCTAGAGTGACAAGTCTGGAGTCAGGAGGACCTGGATTCAAATGTGTTCTCAGATACTCACTAGCTCTGTGATCCTGGGCAAGTCACAACCCCAATTGCCTAGCCCTTACCGCTTTTCTAGCTTAGAACTACTACTAAGACAGAAGGTAAGGGTTTTTAAAAATGAGTATTGATGTTAAGACAGAAGATAAAAGCTTAGAAAATAAACAAAAATAAGGCAATTTTTAGAGGGAGGGCACTAGGAGTTGAGGCAGGGATGTGGAAAGGCTTCAGATATAAGATAGTACTTGAGCTGAGTCTTGAAGGAATCACAGGAGGATTCTGAGAGTTGGAGGTTAAGGAGGTTAAGACCTAGGGGAATGGCCAGAATAAAGGCATAGAGAATAAAAAATTCCCAATCCACTGGTCTTTCCACGGTTTGAGGTGCTACCATCTTATTATGTTGATAAAAAATATTTAGCATGTGAAGGTAAATAATGAACTGCATGGGACCTTATAGTAAAGCACTGTGATATAAGATCCATAGTTATTGACCTTCTAGGCTGTACTAATGGAGTTCATGTGGTCCTGATCCTTGGAATATGGACACATACTTTATATAAATATGCATGCTAAGGAATACATGGTTTCAAGTATTGCATCTGCTACATATTAGCTGTGACTCTCAGCAAGTTGGTTAAGCAACTTTTTTTAAGGTTTACAAACCTTAAGGTGTTATACAATTGTTATTATTTATTGTTAACCAAGCCACATGGAAGAAGATTTCCCCTTATTTCCTGCCTGAAGAGATCCTTAAAGAGGTAAAATCATGTGTGTGGATGCCTTCCTTCCCAAATGGCACATCATACCAAACATGGATTATTGCTCCCTCTCACATGTGGTTTATAATGCCATGATCACATTTAATGTTTATCTTGAGATTTTTGCTCTTCCTTTAAATAATAATTTAAAACTCTATAGCACTTTAAGGTTTACAAAGTTTTCTTGAAGCAATTACAGGAGGTAGGTAGTGCTTGTTTTATTATTCCCCTTTAACAGAGCAGGAAACTGAGGTTCAGAAAGAGGAATGATTTATCTGTGGTTATATAGCTGGTAAGTATCCTTGTGGGGGTTCAATTCCAGATCTCCTGAAGTTCAATATATTTTTGTATTTGGCCATGTTTTGCCGTTTCTGTTCCATTTTCCATTTGTGTATTCTATTTTTGCTTTATTTGATATGAACACGATGAGAAGCTTCAAAAACACTAATGCAACCCAATTACTTATTTAAAAGAAGTTTTACTTAAAGTCATGTTGTAACCTTAGATCACTTTGCTTTTAAATGGTCCATTTGGTCATAATATGAACTATTTCCTTTTTGTAATCAGACATATATACACATATACCCAATAAACACATATATATACACACATATACATACACAAACGAACACAAGGACAATTTTATTTTCTCCATTGCATGGAGCATTAAACTTCTCTCATGATGTATTTGCACATATAATTACAAAAGATAAGTAAAATGATTTCAGAGCATTAATAATCACTTGAATATTGCTGAACAGCCTTGTAAGCTGATTATCTATCAGTGACATTGACTGCACTGCCCATGCTTATGGAAAGACTTTTCCAAATCATTACTTAATTCATGACATCTTAGACATCATCAGCAAAAGATTTAAATACCATCCAGACAAGGGAGAAAAAGAATTAGTTTGGAATTTAATTTTCTTTGACATTCCCATTATAACATAATCGAGAAGAAGAAACTGGGGCAGGGTGTCATTGTGTGTGTGTTGCCTTTCTCCTCAGGCCTTTGTTAAAGCTATTTCTCTCACCCCATGGGATACCATACTTTCTGACAGACCCTCTATTTGGCTACCTTTTGGTTGAAGTGAAATCATACTTTAAGAATGCAGAACCAAAGACAGTTTGGCTTTGGAAGATGATTTTAGGCCTCCAAAGAAAAAAAGTAGTATATTTTTAAGCCTTTGGAAGAAGCCTTTTATGGTCTTTGAGGGAGCCACAAACCAGTGATAGATTAAAATATTCAGGTGGATTTCTAAAGGCTGAAGGCTGTGGCATCATTCTCCTTAATGTTTTTCAAAGACTTTTCTGTTAAGTATCTCTCCAGACATTCTCCCTAATCAGGACCTTCAGGATCAGTACCTACTCCTCACTCTTCATAAACTCAGTCCTGTAGAGAAATGAAATTTAATTGTACCACACAAAAGTCTAGGGATCCATACTGTCAAGTTCATGGACTTCTATTGTTTGGAGAAGAAAGTGGATTATCTTTTTTTAAAAAATTCTTCTATGAATGAATCAGTCAGGCAATGAAACTTTGGTTTTATTTTGTTTTTTACTAATTTTTAAAATTTCAGAGTTCCAAATTCTCTGACCCATTGAGAAGACAAACACTATGATAGCTGTTATAAATATGAAATAATGCAAAACATATTTTTATATTAGCCATGTTATAAAAAAGCAAGAAAAAGAAAGAAATCAACAATCATTTGTTAAACACCTGCTATTTAATGTTCAGTGACCTAATTACTGTGGATACAAAGAAAGGGAAAACAAATACCTACTCTCAAGAAGCTTCTGTTCTTATCAGTTGTCCACATTGGTGTAGAGAACATGAAATAACATTTAGCAGACATTACCGTATTTTCTCATACAATGTTTTAAGCCCAGAATTAAGAGGAAGACAAAAGAATATAAATTCCTGAATGGATCTAGAAAGTCAAGATTTGAGTTTTTGTTTATTTATTTATTTTGCTTCTGAAAGCTTAAGTGAATGTCATCCAGTGCTATTTGGCATCCAGATGCAGCCTTACCTCACTTCCAAGTTTCCTACCTCTAAAAATAGCTCAGACAGATGTGGCTATTGAGAAAACTGGCTTATTTATTTACAGCCAGTGTTAAGAGGAGGGAGATAATGGAATAGGGCCAAATCAGGTGAACCTTACCTTGGGAGGACTATAAATAGCCTGACTACAACCTCAGCAGGCAGTAGAAGATAAATGAACTGGTAAGGTAACCAGACATCTTGGGTTTCTTGCACAATATCAAGACTTAATGGCCTTTGGGCAAGTGCCCCAGGAAAAATCCAGGATATGTAGGTCTTTCCCCACTAGTAACTAAGAGAAGCTTCCGATAATCATGTGAAGTGCTTAATTATTTATGGATTAAGATATCAAGCATAAACATAGGAAGCTACTTTTTGGATTTTTTCTTCTTAATACAAACTAGGAGAGGACAATTAACAACTAGTCATGGCACTCCAGTAGTTTGTCATTGGCACTGAACTTCAGAGTCCTGCTTATAATGGAAAAAATACTTTTTTACAACTGGTTTTGCAGTTGAGGAATATTTGAGGTAAGACCTTCTCACCTCTCCCTGTCCTCATTGCATAGGCGTCAGGGACTTCTCTGTAGGAGACTCTCTCCTCAGTCCTCTCTTTGGCTAACTTATCTGTGATGTTCATTTGGGGCATTAATAAATTTACTGGATGCTATATCCTGAGCTCTTCTATTTGACACTTAAAGATCTTTACAACCTGGCTTCTTTCATTCTTTTAGGATTTTTACAAATGTGAAATTTATGGTTTGTTCATATTAGCTTACCTGCTATTCTTTACACATGATGCGCATGCCCACTATCTATCTCCATGTATTGCATGGTTATCTTCCATTTCTGAAATACTTTCCTTCTTAACCTCTGCTTTGGTAATTTCAGATCCTACATGTCTGAAACAGGAACTCATTATCTTCTCCTTAAAACATAACCTTCTTCCTAACTTCCCTCTTAGGATCTCTGGCTTTATTTAAGACAGCACAAATACTACTACCCTACCCCCTTCTCTCTCTCTCTCTCTCTCTCTCTCTCTCTCTCTCTCTCTCTCTCTCTCTCTCTCTCTCTCACCCTTCCTTTTCCTTTCTCCCTCTCCTTCCCTTCCCTTCTCTTCTCCTTCCCCATCTCAGTATGTGCATACATGTATTTATCTTTTATGTGCCGATTTATGGGTGTCTTAGAATATACTGTAAGCTCCTTGAACACAGAGACTTTGCATCCCAATAACCTAGCATGATATCTGGCACATATTGAGTGATAAATTTCAGTGTTATATCTCACAGAATGATTGTCAGTTAATTGAAGTGGAAACTGGTAGAAAAGTGGTACAAAGGAAGAGGGTGACAGAAGTAAGAAGGAACAATATTAGAAGATATTCGTAGGCCACCTATGATGTTCCAATCACTAAATACAATAATTTCACTAGGATCATAGGAAGCACAGAATTGGAAGGGATTAGTGATTTTCTAGTCATTTTATCAAGGAAGAACCTGAGGGAGGATTTAGAAAATTATGACTTAAGTCTAAGCTCACACAACTAAGATGTAGCTGAATGGCATGGAGGGTTTCTCAGTCATTCTTAACTTTTTTGTGACATGTTACCACTCCTTTATTCCCAATGCTCTCTTCTTCTTTAACTTCCCTGACTTCTATGACTTCCATACCTTCTCTTCATTCTCCTCTGACTTCTCTGAGTGCTCCTTAGTTTATCTTTACTATTACTCAGTACAATTCAATACAATAAACATTTATTAAGTGTTTATTGTGTGCCAGAGAGGGCTCTTCTCTCAGAACACTGAGCATGGGCACCCCTAAAGTCTCTAACTTAGATTCTATTCTCTTTGCTCTTGTCCTTGGCAATTTCATCCACTGTAAAAGCTTCATTATTATATCTGCACAGATTGTTCCCAAATCTGGTATCTCTTGCTTTGATCTCTCCTGCAAACTCTAGATTCATTTTTCTAAATACCTGCTGTTAAGTTCCTCCTTCAGCATTTCCCATGTCTAAAATGGGAATCTATAGTCTTCCCTCCAAACCTGTCCTTCCTCCAAACTTCCCAATTTTTATTGGTAGCCCTATTCAATATTTAGACACCCAAGTTCAAAGCCTGAGTCATTCTTGACTCTTCTTCTGTCATCGTTTACATATAGTAATTTGTGAAATCCTGACATTTTGGTTGCCAAACTATCTGTCCTATTCATTTCCTCCATTTCCCTTTTACGAACGTATTTCTTTCTTCAGTGATTTTTTTATCTTCAATAGCCTCTTAAGTCATTTCCTAGGCTGAAAGCCCCTCTCTGTCAAATTTGTTCATAGGCAACTGCCAACACACTTCCCGAATGCATTAGTCTAATCATGCCACTTCCCTTTATGAAGTATGAAATGACTCTCCATTGCTTACCAAATAATTTAGCAGCCAAACTTTCTCCTCCCTAAGATGTTCCTATTCTCCCTGTCCACTCTTCTTCCCCAAGAACTTCCTTTGTGCCCTCTTTACTCCAGCCAAGCAGGAATCTGCTTTCCTATTTTATGCTGCCCTTTTCAGTGCCATGCCCAGTGGTTTGCACATAGTAGGTACTTTATAAAAGTCAGTCGAGTTATTATTGTATTGAGTGGAATAGTGGACAAGATATAGGAATATGAGCATGAAGAAATGAAAGAGGGAAGAAAAACATGGAATGTCATTAATGTTCCACAAATATGCATTTCATGCACAGCGATTTATTAATTTTCATTCTTTGGATAAAGTACCATAATTTCATAAAATTCATATTTATCTTTGTTTACATGTAGGACATGTGTTGTATATAAATGAAAATGTTCATACATGTATATAATATATTTGCTTTGTTTTTCTGATCTTAAAATAATGAGATTTTTTTCCTTCTTTTTTAACAGGTAGAAAATAGACCAAAATATTATGGAAGAGAGTAAGTATCTATTGCTACATAACATTTTATTGGTGATGTAAATTTAGAGTAGAGAAAGGTAATATACATGAAAAAAATAACCTAAAGCAGTTAGTGTTTTTTTCCCCAATCACGAATTCAATAGACACTTATTAAATAGCTATTAGTGCCAAATACTGTGCTAAACATTGGGGATACAATTAATGAAAAGAAAGACAACTCTTGCCTTCAACAAGCTTACAATCTAAAAAAGTAAATAATACAAAAAAGGAGAAAGGTGAGGGGGCATCTTGTTCTGTGGAGGTACAGCAGATGCAAAGTAGAAGGATCCTGGAGTCCAGTTTCTGGAAGAAGTTTGGTACTTTGCCCTTCATCCCTCCACTCAGAGGAGAGAAAATCCTGAGGGGATCAATCAAGGCTTGAGTTAGCAGCACAGTAGAGTTTAGGAGTGATGAGCTTATCTTGAGAAGGAGATCTTGTTCCCTGAAGTTGAAACCAGGCAGGGCAGCAGACGCAACATGGAGTTTAACATTTTTAAAATTTTAAGTCGACTCCACTTTACATTGGGATCTGTCTGCTTTCTTGGGTTCATTTTGTATATATAAGATATAGTTAAATATGTTAATATCCTAGACTGATGCTAAATTCTACCAACAGAAAACATACTTCATTGCTTTTAGAGACAACAGAGTTTTTTGTATAGAGCAGTGGTTCCCAAACTTTTTTGGCCCCCTTTCCAGAAAAAATATTACTTAGCGTCCCTGGAAATTAAATTTTTTAAATTTTAATAGCAATTAATAGGAAAGATAAATGCACCTGTGGCCATCACTGCTCCCCTGGATCACCACAGCACCCACCAGGGGGTGGTGGCGCCCACTTTGGGAATCACTGGTATAGAGCTTTGGACCAGCAGTCAAGTGGCCAGTTTGGTTCAGGTTGAGAAATGAATGTACTTAAGTAACTCACCAGTGTGAGGAATTGGAGCAGTCATTCATTCTCTCAGCTACTGTGACCACCACAAGTTGCATCACATTGTACTGCTGTCACATATAAACCGAGTAGGGCCAGTTCCTTGAGTAAAGCTCCATAGAGAGAGGTTTAGTTTCACTTCATTGAAATGGTGTGGTTATGTGAATAAAGAAAAGGGGACAGACAATAAATATGCTTTGACAGTACAATAAAGAAACCTTTGTGACCAATTGGATATGGCAAGGGCAGGGAGAGATGTGGACAGTGAAGAACAAGGAAGAGTTAGAGATGTTCCAAGGTTGTGAACCTGAACAACTAGAATGGTGATATTGGTAGCCTTTAATGGAAATAGGAAGTTTGGAGGAGAGGTCAGTTTAGTAGGTAAGATAATAAGTTGCATTTTGAACCTGTTGAATTTGAGATATTCGTGGTATGTCTGTATGGCTAGGGTTTAAAAGATGAAAAGATGGAGGCAGCTAGGTGGCTTAGTGGATAGAGCACCAGGCCTGGAGACAGAAGGTCCTGGGTTCAAATCTAGTCTCAATCACTTCCTAGCTGTGCCACCCTGGGCAAGTCACTTAACCACAGTTGCCTAGCTCTTACCTCTCTTTCACCTTGGAGCCAACTTAGTATTGATTCTAAGGCAGAAGGTAAAAGTTTTTTTAGCAAGATGGAGTTGATGGAGCAGATGAAAGCTTGGAAAAGAAGTTAGGGATGTATATTTCGACTTTAGAGTCATCTTCATAGAAATAATAATTGAACCTATGGGAACTGATCCGGTCATTAAGAATGTGGAAAGAAAAGCAAGCTCATGACAGAGTCTTAGAGGACATTCACACTTATAAACAGGAAATGACAAATGATCCAATAAATGACACCAAAAAGGAACAGTTAGACAGGTAGGCTCAGAAACAGGGAAGAATGATATAGTAGAGATCAAGGGAAGAGAGAGTATCCAGCAGGGGGAGGAGGCCTGCAGTATAACATTTAGCTACAGTTACTTCAAGAAGATTGAGGACTGAAAAAAATCTATTTGTTATAGCCACTTAGATTATTTGATAACCTTGTAGAGAACCATTTAAATTGAGTGGTAGAGTCAGAAACCAGATTATATGGGGTTGAGAAATGAATGGAAAATAAGGAAAAGGAGATAAGTCTAGATGACTCTTTCTGGGATTTTGACTGTAAAAGGGAGAAGAAATTTAGGTTATCTTTAAAGATAGTGAGATCAAGCAAAGCATTTGACACTCAATCAATAAGCATTAAGTAAATGTACTATGTACCAGAGACTGTGCTAAATGCTGGAAATACAAAAGAATAGTCCCTGAGTAGGAGGGATCTACATTCTAATGGGGAAACATTTTATTCAGTGGATAATACGAAGTCATAGATCTAAGAATCTTTTCCTTTTTCAATTTTTTTCTTCCTTATAACATTATGTATGTACCCAGTGTATGTGTATAGAAGGCATGCTATTTATGTTCATTTTTTATCTTTCTTTTCCTACGTTAATCAAAGATGGTTCTAGGAGGAAGAATGAAGGCAAATGTTAGAACATTTGGCTTGGAAATCAACCCAATAATGTAGATTATTGAACAATCATGTCCATTAAGGGCAACTGTCAGGGTTCTGGCAGGTGGCCAACCAACTCCTGCTCTAGAGTTTGGATCACAGCCATTAGTGTGGAAGAAGGAAGTTGGGCATATTTCTGTATCTCTAAAAGATGTCAGTAGGGACTATAGAATATAGAGAAAGCAAAATGCAAATATTCTATAGAGGGAATGTGTATAGCTTTCCTTAAATAAATACTTTGAGTCAGTGATTATTAAATAAATTTGAGGGCTAGTCTAGTGCTATTTTGACTACACATAATAAATCTGGCCAGGCTCCAAATAGAGAATAAAATGAGCATGAAAATGCTATAGTTCCTCACTTATAACAGAGAAGTGATTTTGGAGGGATAACAATCTAGGGGTGGGTGAACATTTTTTTTTTGTGATTATTTCTATGTTTTGTTTTAAAATAAAAAAAAGATGAGGAAGAATATAATTTCCCAATTTCCTTATTGCTGCTCAGTTTAACTTTTTTCCTCAGGTTTCATGGTATGATCTCCAGAGAGGCAGCCGACCAGCTTCTGAGCGTGGCTGAGGGAAGCTATCTTATTCGTGAGAGCCAGCGTCAGCTAGGAACCTACACTTTGGCATTGAGGTTGGTCATGGACCTGTAATCATAAGTGTTGCATTTGTAACCATTTTAATTGAGGGTTTTATATTTTAAAAGCATCAAGCATATAATTTTATAGGTTCTTGTTTTTCTTATGCCTTCAGGGGGCTCAAAATTTCTTATGAATAGCACTAAACTTTGTGTTTGAGAATCAGAAATTTCTAAAACAAATTTTTATTCTAGATGCTTTCTTCTTTTTTATCTTCCTATCTTTCCCATATCTAAAACTATGACCATTTTAATATATCTTTTTTTTACCAAAAGAAAAAAAGTCTTTGTGACATGGTAAGACCAACACCAATACAATTCACTTTTTGACTTGGGCAGTATTTGTTGGGAGCTGTCACCTACCAATTATTAACTATGCTTGGCAGACTTTCTTAGCCTAAAGAAATCAGGCACAGAGTAATCATTTCCACTAACTCTCGTATCTCCAATCATAGAAAACAGTTGAAATGATCACTTAGTATCTTGGATGTTTTTTTTGCTAAGAAAGATCTGAGAATAGCAGTTTCCCACAAAATAGTGTTAGCAGTGAACCAAGGCCCAGAAAAATGACTCAAGCCCTAGAATGCTTCTAAGATGATTGCTTCCCTCTTCACTTTACCAGATTCCCACTCCACCAGTTAGCTCCAATGTTCTCTGCCTCTTTGAGTCAATAAACCCTGTAAGATATAATACTAATCCAAATGACTTATTAAGTTTGAATATACATTGTTAATTTACTTATATGCCCATCTCTGTTAGATAGAAATTTAGGGAATGAGATTTAAATCCTGGAATTCACATAAATTTGCATTTCATGCTTTAACATAATGTGAATAGGCATTTTGATTATACTAGTTAATTATACTTTTAATTTTAATTCAGTTGTGTTAGAAGATGACTACACTGGGAGTCAAATCTTCCCACTGCTTCATTGTGTGATCTTGGTCAAGTTACTTGGAATCTCTGGACTTCCATCTCCTTTGTGTTTGCATGTTGTCTCTTCTATTAGAATGTAAGTTCCTTGAAGGCAGGGATTTTCACTTCTTTCATTTCTGTCCTCAGCACTTAGCATAGGGCATGGTACGCGGTAAGTGCTTTAAAAAATGCTTGTTGATTGATCTATAAGATAGAACTAGATGATCTCCTATGCTCTAGGAATCTAGAGGATCAATACACAGAGGATCTAAGATTTCATCATTTTGTTACCCTGGTGCTTCATGGCTGCAAGGGAGGTCCCCTTGTCAATAGGCCCCATGTCTGACACCACTGTCCAAAATGCAAAGGCCTAATGGCTTGTTTTCGATTTTTGTAGGACCAGCTTCACGTAGGGCAAAGAGTCTTATTTACCAGTTGGGTAAACAGTCAGTTTTAGGGGCCATACCAATTCTCCTAAATCATTCATTAAGGCATAGTGCAGGTTCTAAATGAATTTTACAAAAACTCAGTTGAGTAAGTACCTACCTTGCTCAAGAATAAATAAGCAGAAAAAAGGAGTTCCTTACAAGGTTGCATATCACATACTGCTAAGAATTTTATTGGCCTATTCTTTTAGTGACATAAGAGGGCTATCTCCCTCTTGTCACCTTCCCCATCCCCACAACAAAGCTGAAAGTGAAAAGTTCCTTTATCACTTTCCCATTCCACCTACTTCACTCCTCTAGTGTTTTCTTACCTCTTTCTCCCCTTCTATGTGCCCATTCTCATAGGGACTTATTCTTAGCTAGCTCTCTAATTCTCACTAAGAAATTTCCTGATAATGATTTAAGTGTGACCCTTAAGTCAGGGTCATTATTTTTTTTTCCTGGCAAAATACTAAATATATTTATAGGTCATCTGTGCCTGCAGCAAAGAGAGAAGAAACAGGTCCAGTGGAAAAAGGAAGAAGGAATAGGGAAGAGTGAGGTTTAAAGGTTCTAGTTATTCATTAAAAATAAGACATTTTCTGATAGCAGGATTTTAGCCATCAGCTGTGCTGAGCAGAACATCCTGGGTTGACTGTAGGCCAGCTCTGTTCAAACATGAATCCGAAGCTCCACTTCTCAGCTCATACTGGGTAACTGCATAGTTGTTGTTTTTGTTGCTGCTTTCCTGGCATTGGCAGATATATTAAATACCACTTTATATTTTAATAAGAAAATCTTCATGACCGAGAAGCCTTCAAGGCAAAAGAAAGGTACTTGGACTATTATTTTGAATGGAAGTTATCTCTTCTCATTATTAAAATGGTACCATGTTTTTATTCACTTCACCTATTCATAAGGCCAGTTTTGTCCCTAAGATTTTACTGGCTGCTTAACCAAATTTCCTTTAGCATCAAGGGCATGATTAAAACAGTAGCGCTCCAATTCCCTGCACTTGGTTCCACCTTCTTGGATTGTCCATGGGCTTTTATGGCTCAATCTATTCACTTTGGCCTACTTACTCATAGTGTAGGTTGGAGAATGGGTGGAGGAATGTCTAGATGAATGGATATATTTTCAATTTATAGGACTGAGGCAACAAAAATCTCCTTTGTTTTGCAAAATCACCATAAAAACCAAGGAAGGAAAAAAAAACTAGAATGAGGCGAGGGTAGAGACAGGAAATATATCTTATAAGAAATTCCATTCTTAAATCCCATAAAGCATTTTCCTTGGCTTAAGGTTTTCATAAAAGTGAGGTATAATGTTGACTATCAAGGAGTCATTGAGAGCTTGGAATAAATATTTGATTCATATGGCACCTATTAATCTTATCAGATACTTTTCTATTTTTTAATAGACAATCTTCTTCACAATTATTTTCTTTCTATTTTATTTACTATATATGCCAATTTTGGTAAGCAATCTCTCTAGTTTGTAGTTAAATGTTGAAAGCCATCATTACAATGCATAACTAAGGGATGAAAATAGGTAGCAAGATATATATATGTATGTATGTTGTCATATGTACATATATGTATATGTGTATATATGAAGATATATTATTCTTTAAGGAAACTATAAATATAAACTTATAAAGGAAACTATAAATCCAAGGGGATTAGGAAGTCTGCAGATAATTCTTTACTACGTGGCAGAATAAAAAGTTTGCTAGACTTAGAATCAGGAGGTCTGAGTCCAAATCCCAACTCTTCCAGTTATTACTATATGACTATGGGCTATACCATTTTTGCCATTTTTTGAGCCTTAATTTTTTCATCTGTAAAGTGAGGAGATTGTATTAGGTTGCATGGAGGTAGCTGAGTGGCTAACAGTCATGAACTCAGGAAGAGCTGAGTTCAAATCCCTCCTTAGATACTTACTGCATGACTTTGGACAAGTCATTTAATCTCTATTTACCTCAGTTTCCTCACCTATAAAATAAGAATCGTAATAGCATCTACCTTCCATGGTTATTGCAAAGTTAAAATGAAATAATATTTATAAAGAGTTTTGCAAAACTTAAATTGCTATAAAATTGCTAGTTATTATATAAATGTTCAGTGTTGTCTTTTAACTCCCATCCTAATTTTAAATAAATTGTAATTTTTGTCTAATTGTAAGTAAAACTTAAGTTTCCTCATTTTTGAAGAAAAGAAACTTGAAATTGGTTTCTTGCCATTTTCATTTTTTATGTGTTTGTAAGGACAGGTTAACTAAATAAGACAATGGTGTGATGATTACAAAGATTATGTGGGCCTATTTATTCTTTGTTGTGGGCCAGTTTGTTGGTGTCTTATACCTTGTAGTTGCTTAATAAATGCTATGTAGTTAACAAATATGCTTCATAAATAATAAATATTTGTTGAATTGAATTGGACTTACCTATTGAGAGACAGAGACTTAAGAAATGTAGCTCTGAACATGGTATGAAAGCAAAGAATATTTCCTTCCAAAATTTAGCAACTTTAAATGTTCTGAGTACTCCTTCATTGAAGTGTAGAGCTGACTTTAGACTCATAAAGGTTATAATAGGGGAACATAAGATCTAGAAAATTTGGGTACGTATTTGGCAGTGGACTAGGCATCTGTCATCCAAGAATCAAGCAAAGTGCTTGTGGAGAGAAGTTCATCTCAAAAAGGTTGGCTGCCAGGTGATGGATGACCTTTTAGTCAATGTGACTCACAAGAAACAACCAAGAAGAAATGGAGGGGCTCTAGTGTGTATGGATTGAGGGAATCTTCACAAAGATCGGTTTAGAAATCCTCTGAAGTATGAGATTTACATGCCTCTCATCTAATTTTTAGGCTTGTCATAGATTGACAACTTTGAAAATTGAAATATGTAACAAATTAAGTTAAATGTTTGAATGACTTAAATCTGAAAAGCTTAGCATGACTGAGTAGTAAGGCAGTGAGTATTACTTCTCTCAGGAGGTGAATTAGACAAGAAAAAGGAATCCTGGTAAGCTTCTCATCTTATCCAACCTCTTATCCAGAAGGACTATTCTTTTATGAAGCAAAGGGTGGATTCCTAGAGGAATATCACCTGGGAAAGTAGATGGACTAGTGGATTGAATACAAGACTTTAGAATCAGCAAGACCTGAGGCTAATCCTGCTTCAGATAACTACTAGCTGGGTGATGCTAGACAAATTACCATCTCTGCCAGTCTCAGTTTCTTCATCTTTAAAATTAAAAAAAGATAATACTAATCCCACAGTATTATTGTGAGAATCAAATCAATTAACATATATAAAGCGCTTTGCAAATCATAGAGCTCTATATAAATGCTAGCTATTATTACTATTTATTACTCTGCTGAATTGGAATCCAACAGCCAGTTTCTCTTTGTAGCCACAATTAATTCAAAATAATTTTTTTGTCAATTTTAGCTTATATTTGAGAAATTAACATGAGTATTCTGTTCTGGATCATCTCTGAAATCAAAGATCTCTACTCATGAGAACTCACAGACTTGTAAGCAATATATTTAACCTCATGGGACTGTACCTCTACTCTATCCCAGTGAGAACAAGCAAATGGAAGGAATCTTAGCTGTACAGGAAGGCCTTACTATATCCCTGTCTATCATAAATATAGAATCCATTCAGGGTAATCTTCCACCAAATTCCTAATATAGTACTCCATCATGGTCTAGATATGATCTTGAGTTATCGAAAGTATTAGATCCCAAATTACTTTAGTAAGGGTTTGAGTATAGTTCCTAATTATTTTCCTCTTATCTGGAGAGCAGCCTACCTAAGTTAGAAGAGATCCATTATTAGTTGGGCTCAAAGTGATGAATTTGTAAGGATAGCAACCTTTTAAGATCATCTGCTAAGTTTCAGAGGGGTTGTAAGTTATGTGATTGAAGAAAGTACTTACATTGCCAGAATCATAATCCTTAAAGTAAGTGTTCCACATAGAGCAGATCTGTCTTTGATTGCCTAAGAATTTTGTTGTAGGAAATGCCATTTTTTAAAAGAATATTTTTCCATGGTTCCATGATTCATGATTCTCTCCCCCCTCTCCCCTTCCCCCTTCCAGAGTTGACAAGCAATTCCACTGCGTTTTACATCTATCATTGTTCAAGATCTATTTCCATGTTATTCATATTTGCAATAAAGTGATCTTTTAACAACAAAACCCTAATCATATCCATCACGAACTACATATCATATGTTTTTCTTCTGCATTTCTATTCCCACAGTTCTTTCTCTGGATGTGGGTAGTGTTCTTTCTCATAAGTTCCTTTGGATTGTGCTGGATCATTGCATTGCTGCTAGTAGAAAAGTCTGTTACATTTGATTGTACCACAATATTTCAGTTTCTGTGTATAATCTGCTCCTTTCACTTTGCATCAATTCCTGGAGGTCTTTCCATTTCACATGGAATTCCTCCAGTTCATCATTCCTTTCAGTACAATAGTATTCCATCACCATCACATACCACAATTTGTTCAGCCATTCCCCAATCAAGAGACACTCCCTCATTTTCAATTTTTTTTGCCACTAGTAAGTGTGACAATGAATATTTTTGTACAAGTATTTTTCCATATTTTCTCTTTGGGGTACAAACCCAGCAGTGATATGGCTGGATCAAAAGGCAGGCAATCTTCTAAAGCCCTTTGGGTATAGTTCCAAATTGCCATCCAGAATGGTTGGATCAATTCACAACTCCATCAGCAATGCATTGATGTCCCAATTTTGCCACATCCCCTACAACATTATTGTTTTCTTTGCTGTCATATTGGTCAGTCTGCTAGGTGTAAGGTGGTACCTCAGAGTTGTTTTTATTTGCAGGAAATGCCATTCTTATCTTTAGTCTGGGATTGCCTGTATCTTTGTCCTTTTTGTTAAAAATTACATTATTTAGGACTGAGAGTGTATGGCAAGGGGTGATAAATTATCCTTATAAATGACTACACAGATTCATTACTTAATAGGGGCAGGGTTATTGATTTAAAGCTGGAAAGGACATTCAAGGTCATCAAATCTCTCTTTTTACAGATGAGGAAATTGAGATTTAAAGGTGTTAAGTGACTTACTGAAAGTCATAATGCCCAGAAAGAATAAACGACAGGATTTGAACTCTGATCTTCCTAACTCCAAGTCCAGTACTTTATTATACCATGGCATGTGAATGTGTGTGTATGTTTGTTTCACTTTCCTCCTAAAACACTTTGATTTTTCCTTTGCTCTTTTCATACCTTATCTGGTATTCTTTTTCTTTATGCATATTGTTTTTCCCAGTGGAATAGAAAGTCTTTGGGAGCGGACATTATTTCATTTCTGTCTTAGAATCCCTAACACCAAGCAGGTACACTACTCATTGTAGATGCTTGGTAAATGTTTGTTGAAATAATTTTGAGAAAGAAAGCAGTGCAGCATGGGAAACTGACTAAAGGGACTTTAAAGGGTACCTTTTAATATAAAAAGAACAGAAATTGCCTGTGAAGATAAAAGATAAATATGGGACAAAAACTACTATTATATTTATGTATCACCTTCTCTTAGATATTGTGTTCAGAAAGCTATAAGAGATAACTGATGATGTTCCTTTTACTAAGCTAGATATTTTTGATAATGTCTATTTATAATAATAAAGGGTGAAATCATGACTTCAGAAAACTGATGGGAAAGCATGACTCCTGGTTCTTGGCAGAGAGATTATGGGCTAGAAGAGCAAAAATTGTCATACATTTTCCTACATGGCTAATGTGGATTTTTATTTGTTTGTTTTGTTTGATTGTATTTATTTGTTATAAGGAAAGGTTTCTGGAAGTGAGGGAAGTAAAAGAGAAATAATAGAGATAAAAAAGACATCATCAACAAAACAAAAGAACTTCATGAGGGAATATAAACAGTGATTTTGTTACTACCTTGTTAAAATTAATATACACATTTTATTTATTGTTTATTTTTCACGTAAGTTTTCCAAAGTCATATGATCCATATTGTTTCACTCCTTTCTTCTTTCCCCTCTCCCAGTGCTGACAAGTAATTCAATCTGGGTTTTACATGAATATACACATTTTTAAACAAATAAGGATCACTGTAACTCAAAACTGTTTGTATACATTTATGTGTACACACATGTGTACTTACATATGCATACGCATATATTGTATGTATATGTATTGCAGATAAACATGCTTCTATTTTCAATGACAGAATACTATAAAAGTAATTTTAAATAATGTAATTATAGAAAATAGCATGAATCAGCCCACATTGTACTTTTCCAATTTTTAAAAACAGACTGCGCCAAAACCTTGCTTGAGTTGTGTGTATAGTTATAGGCTATATTAATAAAAAGTCTGGATTGGATTCAAAAGAAAAGTTTTCTTTTTTAAAGGCCAAAGACTGGGGGAAGTGGGGTATCTCAGTGGATTGAGAGCCAGGCCTAGGGATGAGAGGTCTTAGGTCCAAATATGACCTCAGACACTTCCTAGCTGTGTGACCCTGGGCAAGTCACTTGACCCCCATTTCCTAGCCCTTACTGCTCTTCTGCTTTAGAACCAATACACAGTATTGATTCTAAGACAAAAGGTAAGAGCTAAAATAAATAAATAAATAAAGGTCAAGGACTGAAGCTTTGTAAAACTTGCTTTGTATGTGTTCCCACCCCCCATAATAATTGCTCCTAAGCTTAATTTTATAAACTTTTCCTCTCATCTTTTAAAAAAGATTTGGACATTCTTAGAGATTAAATATAAGATTAAATTTCAAAAAAAAACCCTATGGCTATAGATTATGACTTTTGTCTAACCAACATGCTTAAAAAGAGTCTTTATTCTTAGACTTCATCACTGTCAGACACTTCAACAGTTACAACTGTTGGCCAGTTACAACAGTTATAAACTGTGGCCAGGTTTCCACAGCCAAAATAGAGAATTAAAGAAATTATCCATTATTTTGGCAAAATCTCACACCTTTTTCCTGAATTACTTGTGTGATTTGCCAAATTATTCAGAAAATTGCATGATTTTCCCCCTTTGGTTGTGGGGACCTGAATATATGATTAAAAAATTTAATAGGATCATTGACTTCTGATCAACTTTAGAAGTATCATTTCTCTCCCCGCTGAAATACGGCTATTAATTGAAGGAGAATAGAACTCCAATTTTGCCAATGCCAGAGACGTTTTTCACTGAATCTGACTCATTTTAGTTTCTTGAAACTGGGGGGGGGGGAACAAAGTGACATCTGTGCATGAGACTCAATAATACCCAAATCCTGTCTTCAGATATTCTAGGCAGGTTTGGCACATTGCAGAAAATGTCTTACACCCACAGAGTCTGGAACTCATCCCAATAATTTCATGGTGAACTAGACCATTTTAGTTTGCATTAATTGTATTACCCCATAGATTAAAGATGAATTGGATTTGGGGGAGGTGGTGATAGAGACCAAACAACAAAGAGAATTTAGGCTCCCCTCTTTCTTTTACACAAAACTGCCAGATTTCTTCTACCTAATGAATTCTGATCATTGACTTTAGGGATGAAAAAGTCCTTAGTGGTCAATAATACCATTTCCCTCATTTAAAAGATAAGGAAACTGAAGTCAAGAGAGTGGGAAAATACGACTTATCTAAGGTCACTTAGTAATCGACAGAACCAGGATTCAAACCTATGGCCTTCTTGCTCCAAACACAGCACTCTTCATTGTACAACAATGCCTCTCTAGAAATGTTGCTCTTCAGTTGTGTCTGACTCTTTGTGTCCCTATTTGGGGTTTTCATGGCAAAGATGCTAAAGTGGTTTGCCATTTCCTTTTCCAGCTCATTTTACACATGAGAAAACTAAGGCAAACAGGGTTAAGTGACTTACCCAGGACCTTCTAGCTAGTAAATATCTCGGGCTGAATTTGCATTCAGGAAGATAAGTCTTTCTGATTTCAGGTTCAGTGCTCTATCTACTGTGCTACTTACCTGCCCATGGAAGTACTGTTTCTGTAAATCTAACCAATGACCTGAAAACAACAACAACAACAACAACAACAACAACAACAACAACAACAACAACAACAACAACAACAACAACAACAACAACAACAAAACAATTGCTTATTAAATAAATGTTAGCCCAATAAGTAAAAAAAATTTAAAGGAAGATAAAACAACTCTTCCCTCCTTTCTCTTCATTTCCCAATTCATTTCATGTGCCTATATATATATATATATACACACACACATACATATATATGTATATCTTCTAAAGGGTGTTCCCAAAAGCCTATCAAAGGCAACTTTACTATTTTCCCAGTCTATAATTAGGTTTATCTCTAAATTAGAATCGGAAATGGTCATAATTTTCAATTCACACTAACAAGCTTTAATTCAGTGCCTACCATATGCCAGATATGTTTTGCCATGGAGATACAAAGACAAAAATGAAATAAATATTCCCTGCCTGCAAGGAGCTTACATGACTACAGGCTGTTTTGTTCTATGCTCTGGAAGCCGAGTGATTCTTCAGTTTTTTAATCTTTCATCCCTCAGTGCAATTTTCATTTAATACTAATTTTGTCTGTTCAAAATGCCATTCCTTCTGTTCACTAATGTGCACATATTGGGAGAAATTCAAAGCAGAAGGTAGAGACCGAAAAAAGATATCCCAGTGACTTTTTAAAGAAAAAGTAGATGGGACAAACTGCTTCACCATCATTTTAATTTATCTCAAAAAGCTTTGCTGTGTAAAAACCACGCTCAGGGTCAAGTGGTCCTTGGGGGTATTCACCATAGTAACAATCCATAGGTCTAGGAAATGGCATAGTTTTGTAACTAAAAACATGGTTCTATTGTTGGTGAATCATCAGCTCTGAAATTCAGTAATAACCTTTTCAAGAGAGTTGGAATTTGAGTTGAGCTGGTGTGAACACAGCATATAAGACATATCAGTTTCTCATAATAGTTAGAAAATTTCCTTAGTGTCTGCACACATCATCAGTGTATTAGGGTCCACAGGCATGATGGTGAATGTACATCTAATTGTTAATATAGCTCTTTTTTCTCCAAATGTTGTGCCATCATCAAACATCTTATTGATGGATATACTAAGTTTTTAAATGTAACTAGCAGAGCATAATTCCAAAGGAGGAATGATCTAATGATAATATAATGACTAACAATTATACAAAGACATGGAGCTTTAAGAATCAGTCCATTTTTGTTATGTAGATACCTATTCCCTTTATTACTTTATTTTTTCTATTTAGTAAATGGTCTTAAGATGGTTGATATGGCCCCCAAATCCATAACCCTGTGACACCTCATGATGAAACTCTCTGAACTAAGATAGATTGGGTTTTGTTTTCCAAGAATCAGGCTAACACCAGTCTAGGACTCAAAACCTTTCCAGCTTGGTAGGTCCTACTGGGTTTGTGACTCTGGTATTGCCTTTGAAAACCCAGAGTTTCTTCTATGGCCACTATGAGGCTTCAAAGTAGGATGTCAGGGGACAATATGGTTAATATTTGACAAAGATCAGAACACTGGATTATCGACTTTGTGTTAAACATTCTCTACCCATCAATGTTTTATTTGGCTGACAGGTGTTATTTTTACTAAGGGATGTTTGCAGACTGAAACAATGTTTGTTGAGCATGGCAGAGTAATAATCATAGTCAGATATAAGGCAATCATGGAGATTTGTAATAATAAGAGTAGCTAGCAATTCTATTGTGCCTACTATGCGCTGGTCACTGTGCTGAGTACTTCACAAATATTATTTCATTTTTTTCCTCACAATGATTTGGAAGTAGATGCTTTTACTTTCCCCATTTTATAATTAAGGGAATTGAATCAAATAAAGGCTAAATGACTCACCCAATGTTATATAGTTGGTTAATGTCTGAGGCCAAATTTGAACTCAGGTCTTCCTTACTCCAGGCCTAGCACTCTATCCACTGAGTCACCTCATTGCCAAATTTGGCAGCAGGTATACATTTAAAGCAGAGTATATAATAAAGCAGGGCAACTAGAAACTGGTATTTTACAATTACAGATAAAAAATAGTGACCCTGGAGTCAGGAAATTCTGAATTCAAATCTAACTCAAACACTAGCTATATGATCCTAGGCAAGTCACTGTACCTTGGTGGCCTCAGTTTCTTCATCTGTATGATGAGCTAGAGTAAGAAATGGCAAGACTGTTCTCGTATCTTTGCCAAGAAAACTCCAATTGGGGTCATGAAGAGTTGGCCACAGCTGAAAGGACTGAGAATTTTAAGAGATGCTATTCTGTAGAGTGAAGTTATAACTCAATTTATACATCCTTAAGTTTTGGAATGGAATTTTACTGAGTAAGGTGTACCTTTTAAGAGTATAGTCATCTAAGCTTTGTAGGCTCCATGAGGAAAAGAACAAGTCTCACAGACCTCTGTATTTTCTAGAACCTAATATAGTACTGTGCACACATAGCAAGCCCACTCCACCACTAAGTTGTTGAATTTAATTGGACTTTTATATCTCCAGAGCAACCTTGGTCCACAGGTTTGTAATATTTGACTCTAACCTCTCCCTTACACCCCATAGAGCTAACCATTTGCCAAATCTTGTTGACTGTTATCTATTAACCTCCTCCTTCAGTCATTCTCTACTCTGATCAAACTGGTTTTCTTTTGTCTTTCTTTGTATCCCCAGCACTTAGCACAGTATCTGTCACACAGTAGGCAATTAATAAATGCTCATTAACTGACTGACTGATGCTCTTCAAAGAGGATATTCCATATCTAGTCTCCATATGAGTGGTGCTTGGTGTTTGGAATGCTCTTCCTCCTAACCTGTGGCTTCATAGACTCTCTAACTTCCTTCAAAACTCTTCTCAACTGGCACCTCCTACATGAAGCTGTTCTTAATCCCACCCACCTCCTCCACTTAGGAGCATTATCTCCACTAAATTACCTTGTATTACTTGGTTTATGTCTTCCATTTGCTTAATTTGGGTCCGTATTGTAACCTCCCTTCCCCTCTCACTTGCAGGTCACCATAAGCTCCTTGAGGACAGGGTCTTTTTTTAACATCATATCCTAGCACATAGTAGGTCTGTAATCAATGTTTACTGAATTAAAGTTTTTAGTCATTACTATTATGTCAAAATCCATTACAGCAAGGAGATAAAATACATTATAATGTAACATAATCTACTTAGATATTTTTAAAGATTGAAAACAACTAAGGATTCCAAATTCTCAAAGGCATTTTTGGTGACTTTTAAGGTCAAGTATTGACAGAGCTCCTGGTTCAAGAAAAAGAATTCTTTGATAGGATTATAGTAAGAGAACCTTCACATTGCAGTGGTGCTTTTGTCTTGTTTTAAGTAAAATGTGGTTGAAAGCTTTTTCTTTTCATATTTCAGAGGAAGAATCAAAAGGAAATGGGGCAAGATTGTGCTAGTGGTAGGCGGAGAAATGGAATGGTACTCAGTGTTCTTTCAAGCTGATGATAGCTACTGCAGAAGGCTTCGTTGGTGTGGGTTACCATGGTTTCATTTCCATTCTCTATAAGCTGTCTTTTTCTCTATCTGAAATAGATGGAAAATAAGGTTCTGCTGCATTATTTTTCAAAATGTTTTCTTCCCATAGTTGTGAACATGAGTCACCTGTTTTGTCTACTTATCTACATATAAGAGGAAGTGATGCTGTAAAGGACAGAGAATTTAATGTCCCAATTGTAGCATATTGGGATTCAACCTTCAATTCAATTTGCAGATATTAAGCATCTGCCATATGTCAGGTGCTGCGGATGCAAAGACAAACAAGGAAGCACTCTCTCTGTCCTTAAGGAGCATATAGTCTTTCTGTCTAGGTGAGGGAGAGAGAAAAGCATATTCATAGATAAGTGAGTACAAAATGTAAAGAAACAGAAGGGGAGGAGGAAGGGAGATCATTGAACATTTTTGGAATCAGGAAAGGCTTCATGTAGGAGGTGGTGTTAAAACTGAACCTTGAAAGAAACAAAAAAAATTACAACAGGATAGAAAAAATTCCAGCCTTGAGAGGCAACCTAAGCAAGAACAGAGAGGTGTGTGGGTGGTGATGCTTTGTCCTGTTTGGGGAACACATGGAGGTCATCTTTGCCAGAACACAGAGTACATGAAGAATTGTTGAACTATGTCCAGAAAGAAAAGAGATTGTGAAGCGATTTTAAAAGTTAAAAAGAGGAGTTGATGTTTTAGCTTGTAACACCCACACACACAAATGGATATCTCTTCTTTTCATCTATCTGTCTATCTATCTATCTATCTATCTATCTATCTATCTATCTATCTATCTCACTGATGGGCTGGTGGAATGGTGCATGGGAATAAGGGACCTAGTTTTGGGTTTGGATCCAAGGACCTGAAAAGGAGTCTGATCCCCAAAAAGAGGGTAATAGAACTTTTTTTCACCTTCTCTTATTTTTTTCCCTGCAGAATTTTTTGGGAAAAACAGTTAAACAAAAGTCAGGCATAGCTTATGTCTAGAATATTCACTAAAAGGAATGAACAGAATCTTCTTCTAGAAAAGATATCCAATGTTCGAAGTAGATATTGGGTATAGGACAACCTTTTACTTCCTCCACTACAAAAAATAATTCAAAAATAAAAACTGATAAATGTTCATTAACAAATACTTAAGCCAAGAAACACTAAGCCATCATTTCTATTATATTCAAAAGATAGCTTTGTAGGACTGCTAAATAGATATTTTAGTTTCACTTCAGGCATGCGGGCCCTTTGAAAAACTTAAAAGGTCCAGACCTGCTGGCCAGCCAGGGCATGACTTGGACTTTCTTATTCCATCCAGCTGGAGCATTTTCCTAGAAGTGATTATATTCTTTAAGAAGTGGTGTCATTGCAGAAAGTACTTCCTGCTTGGCAATAATCACCAACTCAGGGACTTCGGATCTCTTAAGCTTATAAGGTGCATCACTTCAGACTTTGTCTGCTTTCCCTTAGGCTTCAGCAAGGGTGGAGAAGGAATTTCTCTCCCTTCTTCCACCGGCAGCCATAGTGACCCACAGCTCAATTATATGGAGTACAGAGCAGTCAACATATGCTTGCTCTAGTCTGTGTTTCTTTCCCTGAGCTCAGTTTGTATATAATGTCTCAAATCACTTGATGCTGAAGCCAGCAGTTGTTCAAAGCTCTGTTAACGACCTTGTGATTTCTCTGGTGTTCTCTCTAAAAGCCTAGCTTTTCCTTGAAAAACATCAATAGACAGCTTTCTACAATTGATCTTTACTAGATGGCTGTAGTAGACTGAACAGAAGGTATACTTGAGCAAATTCCACATAGGGTGGTAATGGCCAGGCAATGAGAATATTTTTAGGGACTTTTAGGTGTTTAAAAAAAATCCTAGGAAATTGTTTGGTTACTGTTGCCCACAGAAAATCGCCTGATAAGAGCAACCAATAAATTGATGGAGCTATAATTGAAACTAGTAGTTTTTCTTTTTGACAATAAACCTAGTAATACCTTTGATGAGATATCTATATAGTGCTGCAGAATAGAGGACTCCCCAGAGCTGCGGGGGTATATAAAGTATAAAGAGTATAAAGCAGATAAACAGTACAAAGAGAAAAGCAAAAGCATGTCTTCATCCAGAAAAGAAATAGAATACTGGTGCAAAGAAGACCAATAAAAAAAAAAGAGAGAGTGGCAAAAACCAAAGGTAGTGTTTGTCCTCTACGTACTTGAGCTGTGGGCCACCAGAGAGAGAGTTCAGGATTTAACATATGTGCTGGAAACTTTAGAGGAGGTGCCTCTGCTCCTGGAAATCATGGTGGCTATATGCCACAGCATGGGGGTGGGGATGGGGGTGGTAGAAGTGATGGAAATGGTTAGCCATATGTTCATGGCCCTGTCTTTCCCAGCAGAGACATCCAAACCAAGACAATTGTACCACGAGTAGAATGCCCCACACGAGCAACTATAACTAGTATTTCAGAGACTGAGGAAATAAACAATAGTGACTCCCAAAACAAAAAAACAAAAAACAAAAAAACTCAATCTAAGGTCCATGACTTGTTGCAGTAGGGTCAATTTTGGTGTCAGAAGCAATGGAGTCAACATAATTACCAAGGATGTTATTGAATTCTCAGTTAAAAACAAATTGATACATATTTCTTAGAAAACAGTAAATAAAAATAGAAAAGACTGCTTAATTCTACCTGATTTAAGAGGTCTTTACCAGATACTATTTTTCTTCCTACTTTTTTGGAATTCATTCCTTCTTATCAATCTCCTCTTACCTTTACCCTTCCCCCTTCCCCCCAAGAAATATACACTGTATCAAGATCATGAGGAGCAAAGGCTTTGGAATAGCTGATCCCTTAGCTATTACTGACTTGCTACATGTGTGACCTTGGGCAAGTAACTTAATTTCTCTGGGCCACAATTTTCTCATCTGCAAAATGGTGCCAGTTGGACTAGGTGACCTCTGCTATCCATGGTAATAGGGACTAGACCTGTGATTTCGCTTATGAGGAAATGCCCTTTCCCAGTGGAAGCTGGAAACTTAGTCTTGATTTACCCAATTTGACACAGCTAATTATACACTAGCTGAAAATGTAAATCCAAGTCTTTCTGTTTCTTTCTTTTTCTTCCTTCCTTCCTTCCTTCCTTCCTTCCTTCCTTCCTTCCTTCCTTCCTTCCTTCCTTCCTTCCTTCCTT
>NC_058132.1:247162506-247263914 GCF_016433145.1 Gracilinanus agilis
CCTTCCCTTCCCTTCCCTTCCCTTCCCTTCCCTTCCCTTCCCTTCCCTTCCCTTCCCTTCCCTTCCCTTCCCTTCCCTTCCCTTCCCTTCCCTTCCATCTTGGAGTTAATACTGTGTATTGGCTCCTCCAAGGCAGAAGAGTGGTAAGGGCTAGGCAATGGGGGTCAAGTGACTTGCCCAGGGACACACAGCTAGGAAGTGTCTGAGGCCAGATTTGAACCTAGGACCTCCCATCTTTAGGCCTGGTTCTCAATCCACCGAGCCATCCAGCTGTCCCCCTTTCTGTTTTTTAAGTCAACTCTATCCACTGTGTCATCCTGCTTCTGTCATCCAGTCCCTGTCTGGATCTGTAATCCTGAAAAACCTTATGATTCTGTGATTCCCTGAATCTCTTTCAGGTGGAATATTTTTAAAGACAAATTCATTAACCTGAGTATAATCTCCTAGACAAAAACCATTCTGTTTAAGATTTTGCTTCTGCCTTAGGATTATTAAGGCACTTTTTATGATTCTATAAAAAATTTTTAAAGTACATGTGTTTATGCAGTGCTTCTAGCTATTAATGTGAAAACTCTATGAAACAACTGATGATCTCACTGTCAGACCCCAATTTCTTCAGATCATTCTTTTTCATAATTATAATTGAATTAAGATGTATCTTCTGAATATAATTTTTTCCTCTGGTGATAGCAAATATTTAGCAGTTCTCTCATCATCAGGAACAAATAAGCATTTATGCTGCAAGCCAGATTTTCCTAATAAAGCACAAGACATTTTTTCTTTTGGAACATTTTACTATTAAGACAATTTGTCAGATAAAGCAGTTGCAGAAGAAGGTGATTATTCTCTTAATTCCATGATGCTCAGACTTTTTCATCTTTTAAACACGTGGTTTTTAACAAATGTCCATGTTTCTTATCACTATGCTAAGAGAGAGACAGAGACAGAGAGATGGAGGGAGAGAGAGGAAGGGAAGGAATTGGAGGAGTGGGGAACATTTCTATAAATAATCATAGAAATATATTGAATATTGTCATTATGGGATATCCACCAATGAATAATAATAGTGTCCTATGATCACATAAGGATAACAAAAAAATCCAGAATGATAGACACAGAGCTTACATTTGAGGGTTATTGGAAAACAGAAAATGTTACTTGTATACAAAATGCCACAGACATGATTTTGAAATAAAACCATCAACATGCGGATCCATTTTAGGATTCCAGGTTAAAGTTGAGGTAGAGGTTATCCGGATACTTATTTTCCTGAAAATGGGCAGAATAAATATACAGGAGTGTGTGTCATTCTTGAAAAGTGCATAGCACTGATGGGGAACATTTGTTTCCTTTGCTCATAGAAGAATGTTGAGCTGAATTTCTTAAATTATATGCTGTAATATGTGAACGTTTCAGTTCTCATGACAAATAAACATAGTGGTTACTGACATAAGCATTTACATTATCGAAATACCCAAACACTCCCAACAGTTCTAAACATACTGATTAGCCCTCCTACTTCCTCTCACTGTCACTTTAATTCAACTCAACAAATATAAAATGTCTACTGTGTTCAGAGCTCTGTAAGCTTAGAGAAGATATCATTCCTTCTTTTGTAATAAAAACAGTAACATTTACATTCTGTTTCTCAATTCATAAAGTACTTCATATATGTTACATAATCTAATTTGCCAATAGCGAAGCTAGATATGACACACAACCAAGTGAATATAGCCACAATCGCCAACTTCTTTTACCTTCTACCCTGTGGTTTTTAAAAAAAAAAAGTGAGAAAACTTAAGATAACAAGGCACACTACAGATATATTCCCAAGACAAGTATCTTAATGCACTAGTTAGGAAATAGTAATGTGGCAAAACCTTTACTTCCACTGGCTCTGAAGGCTGAAAGGGAATTTAGAGACCTTCTAATCCTAGATGGTCCTGGCCAAGATTCCCCCCTACAATGTTGCTTAAAAGAGAGAGAAGGGAATAAACATTTATATGGTGCCTACTATGTGCTGGCCACTCTGCCAAGGACTTCACAAATACATGTATTATCTCATCTCATCCTCAAAACAGCCTTACAAGATAGGTGCTGTAATTATTTCAATTTTATACTCAGGGAAGCTGAGGCTAACGGAAGTCAAGTGACCTGCTTAGGGTCATACAGCTAGTAAATGCCTGAGGCTGGATTTCTGACTCCAAGCCTAATAATCTATACACTAAGCTATGTATCTGCCTCTAAGTGGCCATTTAGTTTTTTTCTTAAAGAACTCAAGTGACAAAGGACCCACCATCTTCTGAGGCATGCAGTTCCACTTTCAGATGGCTCTAATTTTTAGGAAGTTTTTCCATAGTTAGTCTAAATCTTTCTCTCTGAAACTTTCTCCTCCACTCCCCCTACTCTAGTAGGCTTCTAGTTGCCGCTTCCAGAATCAAGCAAAACAGATCTAATCTGTCTTCCACATGACATCCTTTCACATAGCTGAAGGTAGCTACCTCAGCTATCATATCCCTACAACCATTTTATTGTTTAGGCTACTTCCTTCAACCAATGTTCACATGTCATATTCCTCTCTTTGTGAGTCGCTTTCTTTTTTTATATCCAACCATATATTTGTGTTTAAGTGCATTGCTTAAATGGGAGACAGTAAACATTTATGAAGTACCTACTATGTGCCTGAGAGCTGAGATACAAAGAAATGAAAAAGGTAATTCCTGCTCTCAGGGAGCTTCCAGTCTAATGGGGGAGCCAACATGCATGCAATTATATACTAATAAACTATATATAAGATATACTGGAAATAATCAACAGAGGGAAGGCACTAGCTTAAGGGGAATTTTGTGTGTATTTAATACATGCATATATTCTTAGGTGAACTAGTGTTCTCATCAGTATGGGAATCCTTGCCAGCAGAACAGATTGCAAACTCCACCCTGCCCACACATACACCTTCTCTTATATAAAGAATCCTAATGTACTGGAAACTCTATTCTTTTGTGTGTGTGTGTGTGTGTGTGTGTGTGTGTGTGTGTGTGTGTGTGTATGTGTGTGTGTGTGTGGTGGGGGGGATACTCAGTTTGTCCATCAACCATCCCTCATCCTCACCAGATAACTGAAACATTTCCTTTTTAAGTCATGCATGTCTGTGGTAATGCCTTTGAATATTCTTCCTGTACACAAGATGCCACAAATTGCTTCTGGCTCAGCTCAGTTTATACAAATAAGTAGCAGTTTCTTTCATGGCAGAATTAATAATAATAGTTAGCCTTTATATACAGTACTTAAAGCTTTGCAAAATACAAGAATTATCTATGAATTGTTCAAAGATCAGAGCAGGAAGCAAAGATTCATGGGAGTCTGTGACTGCAGAAATATAGTGCCTCGTAGACATTTCTAGGCCAGAATCATCATGCTACATACATATGCCTCTCTAAAGAGAATTCTCTCTATCCTCTTTTAAAGGGCTTCTTCTGAATTTTTTCTGGGAGACATTGTTACTTTGCCCCAGTGTGGCCTTTTCTTGGGTCATCTGTCTTTTCTCCCAGCTTTTCTGAGCTACTGAGATCCTGGTTACTTCCTAGTGATTTTTTCCTCCTACTTCCAATAAGTCTTTCCTTCTTTGTTTCAATTTCAGTTTTCTGATTAAACTACTCTGTCATTTATGAGTCCAGTAGAGCAGGTTCCTTACCTGCATTCTTTGGCTCCTTCCCCAGACTGAAATGCCTACCCTATGGTTCTTGTCATCTTGCTGAGTGAGTATCCCTCTTTGCTCCTGGTCCCATCTGCTGCTGTTATAGACAGTGGTGTTAGCTTTTTGGCTTTGCTTCGTCTTATTTGTGACTGTTCTATAAGCTCCAGATTGTTGTCAGCTGACAGAGTCTCCAAAAACTTGGCCAAAAGTTAAAATAAATGTTTGTAGCCAGAGGGAACTTTTAGACTGATACCGAAAAGGATTCCTAAGTCAGGTGATTTTACTTTAAAGCTAAGTACCTAAAACCTGTTAGGTATTAATTCCTGCTGAAAGCTGAGTTACCAGGCCCAGCTGATCATAGAGTCATTCATTCATTCTTTTTCTGCCCGGACCTTAATGGATACTGTGAGTGTACTTGTGCCCTGCTCCTTCTTCTGGCAGCCTTTTTTCCAGGGCTTTGTGATATATAAAGCATCACCCACAGCAATACTCTGGTTTCAGTCTTATGTAAATGCTTTGAACTGCAGTACTTTGTACATAAAAGAAACCACAGGAAACCACTTGTTATTCAATATGCCATTCTCTTATTTAAATGTTACTGAAGGGGACCAACACCGATTCCTTTGCTACATATGCCAATTCCTGCTCTAAAAGTACTGTCAGCAGCTCAGACACAGAGCACAGCTCTCAGACTCTCAGTAACCCTTGACACCCTGTGAATAAACTCAATCTTGGTTTCATGGGTTTTTCATCACCTTTCTCTGCATGGCAGGTATTTAGCTTACTTCCTAAAGAGAGCATTATTTGGTTGTATGCATTTGGGGTCCGTTGTTAATTTAAATGATTTCCCCTAAGGAAAGAACTTCATTTTTTTCCCATTAGTTCATAATAATCCTTTAAATCCATAATGATGTTTTTGTTACTTCTTTAGCACTCCAGAGTTTGCAAAATACTTTATGCAATGATTTCATTTGATATCATCAGAGAACCAAAGCAAGCAAACCTGTTTATGCCCAGAACTAGAATCCTCCATATATATTTCTTTCTTAAAACACAATAATAAAAAACCCTTATCTTCTGTCTTGGAATAGATATCGATTCCAAGGCAGAAAAACAGTTAGGGCTAGGCAACTAGGGTTAAGTGACTTGGCTAGGGTCACCATGTATCTTTCCTATTCACTCATTACATTATGTGTAAATTTAACAAATTTTCATTGAGAACTTATTATATGCAAAGTACTACAGAAGGTAGTGACACATCAAAAATAGAAGAAAATAAAATAAAGTGCAGCCCTGACTCTCATGGAGTTCATAGTTTTGTTTCCCTGATCTTTTTTAAAATTTTCATTTATTTAATTAATTAATCTGGAATATTTTTCCATGGTTACATGATTCATGTTCTTTTCCTCCTCTCCTCCCATTCCCCTCCCAGAGCCAATGAGCAATTCCACTGGGTTTTACATGTATCATTGTTCCTCCCTGATCTTTTACAATCAGCTGTAGTTGCATGCATTGTGATATCAAAGCTCTTTCATCCCTTCCAAGGAGCTTTGATTCATTACAGCACGTTCCCTGTGTTCAACCTGGCCCATGTGGCAAGTACCATGTGCAAGAGGAATACTTTGTTCTAGATTTTTATACATGCTCTGAGTTCTCTGACACATCTCAATGATCAAATAACTTAAAATGGTCCCCTTTAAGAAGACTAGTGTCTAATTCACAGGTTATCTGATACTTAAAGGTTTTTAGGACTACTTCTGGTCAGACCCAAATCTTCTTAAGCAAAGATTACTTTGGAAATTGTAGAATAATAAAATTTGAAGGAGCCATATAGGTTTTTGACTCTAGCCCCCAGCCCATTTTTGGAATGTTCTCTACATCATTCTTGAGCATGTGGACATAGACTGATTGAATAATGCCAGTGACAGAAAATTCTACACTCTGATCCTGTCTTGTTCACTCTTAATCTTCAAGATGTCTGCAGGTCTGTGTTCCCATTGACAGGGCAGACTATAACCTGTGCTTGCCTCCTCATCCTATCTAATTCATCCATGTCTTCTAAGTAGGGACTCCATCCAATCTTCTGGTAAACTTCATCTCATTAAATCAGTGCCAGTGTAGCTTTTAGGCCATACTTCCTTTATCCTTTGTTTTTACTACCTGCTGGAGCTTTAGTCATATCTGACTCTTTGTGACTCCATGAACTTTTCTTGGCAAAAAACTGGATTGGTTTGCCATTTCCTTCCCCAGTGTGTCCCCATTTTACAGGTGAGGAACTGAAGCGAATAGGGGTTGACTAGTCCAGAGTCACATAGCTAGTAAGTGTCTGAGACTACATTTGAACTCAGATCTCCAAGATTCCAGGCCTGGTTCTCTATCCACTGCACCTTCTAGTTGCCCTGATTCCTTTCTACTTTCTGTCAGGAAAAGCTTCCTAACAATGCTATGCTCAAATAAGAAGGGCTTCCTTAAGAGGTAGGTTCTCTTTCCTTACAGATCTTCAAACAGAGGCTGCTAATGTTGTCACATCAACATTCATATTTTGTTCACATTTGCACAATATCAGCAGATCATTAAGTGGCTTCTTGTTTGGATAGTTGATCGAAGAATATGAACAAATGACCCATGGAACTAGAGAATGGGAATAGGATGCAAATTGTTCAACTGTAGGTTGTGTCCACATCAGTTGATATCACAGATCTTCCAGTTTGTCAAAATATCCTTTTCTCATTTTTTTCATTTTATAATTTGATGTTGATTATTGGTTTTACTCTTAACAAATTGATGATATAACTATACTTAGCTGTTTTATAAATGACTTCCATTTTGGCAACTAGTTATTTCCAGGCTCTTAAGATTTAGACAAGTTCATTTTTGGTTATGTGTGATTTTATTTGGTGCTTAGTTTATCTCCTGTTTTCTGATTCTTCTTAGGTAATAGCATGGGGGTGAGGTTTCTTTGCCCTCTTTTCTTGAATCTGACCTATATTTCTTAACATTTTTATTATCTTTTTTTATGACCAAATTTGCATTGAAGTCACTGAATATTAAAATATAAACAATTGAATTTACATGGTATTCTTAATTTCCTCATATGCTATTTTTCTACTTCTCTAATGAATAATAGTATATATGTTATGATTATTTTCATGTTGGTCTTCTTGCTTTTGTTTATCCTGAGCACTTCAAGATGAGATAAGCAAATATCCCACAAAATGATGTTTCTTTTTACTTTTAGACTCACAATATTGCCAACTATGTCATTTCTTTTATTTCTTCTCCAAGGATAACCCATAAGCTATCCTTCCAATAACCCAAAACTTCCTTATTTTAATGATTTCATGTAGATTATGATTATTGATATCATTAGGATTTAACTCCTCCAATATACTGGAGGATTTTTGAATCATTGAATAAGGATCTAACATTCACGATACTCCAGGTAATATTTATACATGGTCTAAAAACCATGGAAATCTTTAGCCTGACACTTTGCCAAGATCATTGAAGTGAAAAGAGATTACACAGAATCAAAGATTATTTATTTCATGGACTGCCTTAGCCAAACAATTCATCACCCATTGGCCAAACTAAAAGTGATGACCCTTGCATACTCAATTAGGACAGTCCTTAAACAGTGGGCAAAATCTAGTGCTAGGAATACATTTGAAGTCTTCTGGTTTGCCTTCCTGCCTCAGTGAGGTTTTGGAGTAGGACTCATTAAGTAGAGGTTTCCCTCTTGGGATTTCAGGTATTTCAGGATAGTCAGGCTGGAATTTTGTTGCAAAGAAGCATTTCATTGTGAAGATTTCTTAACAAAAGAGAAATTAGAACTTATCCCAGGGCTCATACCTAAATCACACACAGCACATTTTGTCCATAGGGACATGGAACCAGGTAGCCATTAACTTCAAAGCAATTGCATAGATACAGATGTGTGTTTCTTCTACCCATTATACCTGAAATCTATCAACTGATCAAAACCAATGTTAGGTGACAATGCTTGGATCGACCAATTTCTTAACTTAATAGATGTTTGCCTCATTAAGGCAAAAGGCTAGTTTAAAAACAAACATCTAAAGAACAAAAGAGTAAACAAAAATATGCCAGATTCAACAGAAATAATTTTATTGTATTAATGACCTCTAATAACAACAATAATCACTTAAGTATGTAAATGATTAGGCTGAAAATATGAAGTATAAATGTTTATAAAATCTACTAATTTATTGTTACAATTTATAGAAATAATCCACTTAATTAGACATAAGACTTCAGCAGCTGCCAAAATCTATCTGGATACCTTCTCAAATACAGAAGCAAAATTAAAAAGCCTCTTAGTGTGTAAAATGGTTTTTACAACTCTACTGTTGATGTAGATGAGAAGCCCTATAATCCACACTCATAGCATGCTTTGTGCACACACACATGTGCATACACATACACCTCAAGTAAATTATCTATTTTCTCAAGGAGATAAAAAGTAGATTGGAAAGTGACATTGGCCATCAGCCATTTACTCAACAAACAATTATTAAGTATCAACTCTGTGTAAGTCACTGTGATAAGGATAAAAGACATAAAGACGAATAAGCTGTAATTTTATGGATAAGAATATAAACTAAGGACACCTGAACCTCACTGTTCACCCCATTCTACATTCAGATCCCTCTGGGCCTGCCCATTTGTTCTTTTATGTGTTACCTCTTCCAATTAGAGTGTGAACTCCTTGAAGCCAGAGAATGTCTCCAGGGTTTAGCACAGTGATCGACAAATAGTAAATATTCAATAAACTTTTAAAAAATTATTCATTTAGATGCAGTCCTTGGGTTAGGGAAGCTTTGAATCTAACAAGGGAGGTAAGACATGCAAACAAATAAAGTGGAATGGGCAGGTGAGAATAATGTGTTCAATTGGCCACAAATACTGTTGAAGCAGATACTGTGGAGCACTTGAAGCTTGGTCAGACATTGAGATACTAGGGCTTATTTTCTGTGTCCTGGACCATCACCAGTTGTCCTGACTTTTGACTTTAGAAGAAAGAATGAGGTTAATGACTTTGTATAACTCTGCCTCATTTTAAATCCAATTCATGGCCAGTCAAGACATCACCCCATGATGTCATTGGTCCTCTAGAACAATAGCAATAACCATTCGTCCTGCTTTTCTTTTTAAAAAGAATTAAAAAAATAAATTCTTACCTTCCATTTTAGAATCAATACTGTGTGTCATTCCAAGGCAGAAGAATGGTAAGGGTTAGACAATGGGGGTTAAGTGACTTGCCCAGGGACACACAGCTAGCAAATGTCTAACGCCAGATTCATACCCAGAACCTTCCTTCTCTGGGCTTGGCTTTCAATCTACAGAGCCACCTAATTGTCCCCTCCTCCTATTTTTCTGAGAAAACCGAGACCATTCCTCTATCATGAGCTCCTTCAACTTGCTATTCATTACTGTAAAACCATTCTAAGTCTTCTCCCATTCTTTTCTTGTTTATTCTCTTCTTAGAGTATGAGGTGGCTCTTCCCCAGAGCCTAACATGGTACGTGGTACATAGTAGGTGTTTAATAAATACTTGTTGATTGATGGCCAAGCCTAACACCTCTGCCTGTACTTTTGATCCCATCCTGCTTTCACCATCCTCTTTTGTCTTCTTTTAGAGCTTACTTATTGATTATTTCTCTCTTCCCTCACTTCTTTAATTTCTCCCCCATTTTACTGCTTCCTTCCCTATTGCTTTATAAACATACCTTGTCTTGCCTATCTTTATTTTTTAAGTATAGAAAGTGTCTTATGAGCCTTAAATGTTCCCTCACTATGTGTCAGCTATTATTATGATTATTAGCAGAACAATATAAGATGATATATAATCAAATGTTACACTGATATATGCAGAATATCCATGTATAGTTCAAAGAAGGAACCCAGCATGAGCTAAAAGAGGTGGGGAAGGCTGAATGGAGGAGGCGGGATTTAAGTTAGATCTTGCAGCATTATGGTATGTAGTATAGTTAATAGCAATAATAGCATATCTGTAGTGCTTTAAGATTTGCAAAGCACTTTATAAATTTTAAATCATTTTATCCTCACAAAACCCTGTGAAACAGAGGCTGTTTTCACCCACATTTTACACATGAGTAAGCCAAGGCAGACAAGTTTAAATGATTTGCCCAGGCTGAAATTAAACTCCTGTCTTTCTGCCTCCAGATCCAATTCTATATCAAATGTGTCCCCAACTATAGTAGAGAGTTTGTCTTGAATCCAGAAGGGCCTGGGGAAATTTAAGTCCTGCCTCTGATATATACTGGCTGTGTGTCCCCCGGCAAGTCACTGAACTTCTCAATGCTCTAGAAAACTTTCTAAGATCATACCTTATAGAGAAGGCACCAGTCTGCATTGTGGGGAGGGAATTTCCTTACCTGGAAGTTCCCTATACCCATAAAATCACAAGTCCAGACCCTATTCCTCAAAGCATCAATAGAATTTTTTCCTCCTCTTTTTTTATTATGAACTTGACAGACATAAGGAACATGAACATTCCCATATACAAAAAAGAATTAAAAAAAAGAATTTTATATGAAACCATGAATCTATTATATACAGCTTTTTAAAAGTACAGTTGAACTCTCATTTATTAAAAAAATCCTTCACTTGGGCTGTCTAATCCTAGAAGCTATCACTGTATATGTCTCCTCGCTTTCATGGGGAGGGGGTTAGATTTGGTGTCAGGAGAGATCTGTGTTCAAATTCAGACTAATACTAACTGATTATGAGATTAAATATGTCTCTTGACCCACCTAAACTCTAGTTCACTCATTTGCAAAATAAGAGCAGTTATTTCAACAAAAATATGAGGATGAATTTTGTGTCATTATTTTTAAGCAATCATATATATGTAAAATTTTAATCAGCATTATAATGCAATAAATATATATTTAGACATTATGCAATTATATAAACATAAAATATTATTTAAATAGTAGCCTTTTATTGTAACTTTATTAATTGATAAACTTTTTTTTAACCCTTATCTTCCATCTTAGAATCAATACTGTACCTTTCTAAGGCAGAAAAGGCATAAGGGCAAGGCAATGGTGGTTAAGTGACTTGCCCAGGGGAACACAACTAGGAAGTACCTGAGGTCACATTTGAACCCAGGATCTTTCTTGTCTAGGTCTGGTTCTCAATTCACTGAGCCACTTAGCTGCCCTTCCCTTCTTTTTATTCACAATGCTACCATACTTTTTTCAAGCCTCCTAATCTTCTTTCTTGGATGATTACATACTCCTTGGATTCCCTACTTCCAGTCCCTTCCAACCCCCAACAGAAATCAATCCTTATCACAGCTACAAAAATTATCTTCTTAAGGTAAAACTGTAACAATGCCAATCTCATACTTATAAACCTTCAGCATTTCCCTATTTTCTGTTAGAAAAACAAACAGAAAATCATTTAAATAATATAAGGACTCACTCCATTGAAGGCACTCTGCTAAGTGCTTCATAGAAATTATCTCAGTATGCTCTTATTACCCCCATTTTACAGATGAGGAGACCTAGGCAGACAAAGGTAAAGTGACCTACCCAGGTTCACAAAGTTAATAATATTTTATGAATTAAAATATGATTGAGTGGTCAGGAAAAGCCAAACACAAAACTAAGAAATATAGCAGGAGGAAGTAGGGGTCATTTTTAGCTGAAACAAATTAAAAGGGGAATATTCAAAATGGACTTGAAAAAAGGAAAGACAGGGAAGAATCTTTTTAACAGGTAAAAATATATGGAGAGAGTTCTTTCCTGGCATAGGTGAGTTTACTTTAAGCAAATAAATTTATAAAAATGACTGGGTTCTGTAAAGGTTGTTTTTTTAATCAGCATGCTTATTTTTCTGTTCAAGAAATAAAATAAGTTAAGTGTTATTACTATAATTATAAATTATCATATTGTAATTATATTATACAGGTAATATATAATTATAAAACTATTATAATCATAAAAATAAACATGTATTATTCTCTCTGTTAACATATTATTTAAAAACATTTGCTGGATTGAATGTTAGACAAATGGATTAGTGTCTATTGGCAAAGCTTATCTATACCTACTATTTATAATCATGGATTTTCAGCTTTGCCAGATTCATGAAAATTAGAAAATAATCTCTAATTATATAATAACAAATAACTGAGAAATACACGCAAATAACCCAAGATGTTCAGCTAATGCATTTTCCCTTTTGCTGGGATTCAGCTTCCTGCAAAATAGAGTTTAGAGTTACAAACTCACAGATTTCCTCAGGCAATGTTTAGTTTAATGGAGCAAGCTACCAGGATTGGTCCAGTAGTTCACAACTGAGAACATTTTGCTTATTTTGCTTTTTGAGGTTATAAAATTGCAAAGAGACACAGGTATAGAATTTGTTAGAGCTGGACCTTAGAGGTCATCTGAGCCAAACTCCTCATTTTATGGAGTCTCAGAAAGGGTCAATAACTTGCCTGAGGTTATATTTTGCTACAATCTACAATCACCAGTACTGACGTTTAAGGTTTGCATATATTATCACCATTAAGCCCCACATTACCCTTATGGGGTAGGTGCCACAGGTCCTAGTCCTCCCATTAGCCCCATTTTTTAGATAAAGGAGCTAAGGTAACCCATGATTACCGTGGTGAATGAAATTCTAAGAGAGAAAATTCCAGGTGTGATTGATCAACTTATGAGTAAGGTTGGCAATAAATTGAGGTCATTCTTCTCTCAGTTGCCAAGAGAGCCTCCTAGGCCCCCTTGAAATTTAGGCATCTCCCTTCTCACAGCACATTATTGGGGTCTCCCCTGACATGTTAAGGGCAACTTTAATTGGTGGACCTTTAATGAGGGGATGGGTTAAGAGTTCTCAATCCTTCCCCTTTACTTATTGGTTGAGGTAGGACAGTCAGCTGGAGAACGTGACCTGGTCATGAGATTCAAGCCACCTCCACCAGTCTGGGCTGGAAGGACCATCCCAATCAGGATTTCCCTTTCATAGATCAGGTCACTCCCAACTTTGATTAGAAGCAAAGAACACAAAAGTCACTCTTTTTTAAAAACATTTATTATTATTCATTTTTAACATGGTTACATGATTCATGCTCCTACTTTACCCTTCACCTCCCCCCCCCCCCCCGCACCCTCCTATCCATGGCCAACACACATTTCCACTGGTTTTATCATGTGTCATTGATCAAGACCTATTTCCAAATTGTTGATAGTTGCAATGGTGTGGTAGTCTCGAGTCTACATCCCCAATCATGTCCACCCCGACCCATGCGTTCAAGCAGTTGCTTTTCTTATATGTTTCCTCTCTTGCAGTCCTTCCTCTGAATGTGGGTAGCATTCTTTACCATAAATCCCTCAGAATTGTCCTGGGTCATTGCATTGCTGCTAGTACAGGAGTCCATCACATTCGATTTTACCATAGTATATCAGTCTCTGTGTACAATGTTCTTCTGGCTCTGCTCCTTTCGCTCTGCATCAGTTCCTGGAGGTCTTTCCAGTTCACCTGGAATTCTTCCAGTTTATTATTCCTTTGAGCACAATAGTATTCCATCACCAGCATATACCACAGTTTGTTCAGCCATTCCCCAATTGAAGGACATACCCTCCCTTTCCAGTTTTTTGCCACCACAAAAAGCACAGCTATAAATATTTTTGTGCAAGTCTGTTTATTTATGATCTCTTTGGGGTACAAACCCAACAATGGTATGGCTGGATCAAAGGGCAGGCATTTTTTTTATAGCCCTTTGAGCATAGTTCCAAATTGCCAACCAGAATGGTTGGATCAATTCACAACTCCACCAGCAATGCATTAATGTCCCAATTTTGCCACATCCCCTCCAACATTCATTACTCTCCCCTTCTTTCATTTTAGCCAATCTGCTAGGTGTGAGGTGATACCTCAGAGTTGTTTTGATTTGCATTTCTCTAATTATTAGAGATTTGGAACACTTTCTCATGTGCTTATTGATACTTTTGATTTCTTTACCTGAAAATTGCCTATTCATGTCTCTTGCCCATTTATCAATTGGGGAATGGCTTGATTTTTTATACAATTGCTTTAACTCCTTGTATATTTGAGTAATTAGACCCCTGTCAGAGTTTTTCGTTATAAAGATTTTTTCCCAATTTGTTGTTTCCCTTCTGATTTTGACTACATTGTTTTTGTTTGTACAAAAGCTTTTTAGTTTAATATAATCAAAATCATTTAATTTACATTTTGTAATTTTCTCTAACTCTTGCTTGGTTTTAAAATCTTTCCTTTCCCAGAGATTTGACAGTATACTATTCTGTGTTCACTTAACTTATTTATAGTTTCCCTCTTTATAATCAAGTCATTCACCCATTCTGAATTTATCTTGGTGTAGGGTGTGAGATGTTGATCTAAACCTAATCTCTCCCATATTGTTTTCCAAATTTCCCAGCAGTTTTTGTCAAATAGTGGATTCATGTCCCAAAAGTTGGGCTTTTTGGGTTTATCACACACTGTCTTGCTGATGTCATTTACCCCAAGTCTATTCCACTAATCCTCCCTTCTATCTCTTAGCCAGTACCATATTGTTTTGATGACTGCTGCTTTATAGTATAGTTTAATATCTGGTACTACTAGCCCCACTTCCTTCACATTTTTTTTTCATTATTTCCCTTGATATTCTTGATCTTTTGTTATTCCAAATGAAATTTGTTATAGTTTTTTCTAATTCAGTAAAGACGTTTTTTGGTATTTTGATAGGTATGGCGCTAAATAGGTAAATTAATTTGGGTAGAATGGTCATTTTTATTATGTTAGCTTGTCCTACCCATGAGCAATCAATGGCTTTCTGATTGTTTAGATCCAGTTTTATTTGCTTGGAAAGTGTTTTGTAGTTGTTTTCGTATAATTGCTGTGTTTGTTTTGGTAGATAGATTCCCAAGTATTTGGGAAGCCTGGATGAGCTCAGGATGGCTTCTGGGCTCTTGGGGTAAACAGAGAGGTCTAGCCCAAGCCTTGGAAAGGGCTGGAATGTGATCCCATTCCTCAACCAGTTCCTGGCGATGGTTTTTCTATTTGACCTAAACTGAAAGATGGATGGGGTGATTAAAATTAATCTTCCCTCAGTCACACAGATAGTGTCAGAAGTGCAGATCTGAACCGAGGTCTTCCTGGCTTTGAGTTTAGTACTTTTCCCCCCACTAATTACCACACTAACTCTGACTATAATAGCTAAATGGAAAGCCAGTACAAGAACCCAGGACCCTTGACTCCAGGCCTAGTGTTCTTTGGATTCCACCATGTTTCCTCAGTGAGAAGTACAAGTTTGTCACATAAGTATCTGTTTCAATGAAAAGTTTTGACATATAAAGGTATTGGGAGATTAAATTTTCTCTTGGGAAATGGAAAATTTGTCAAACTCTAGCAGATTGTACTTCACTGGCAACTACTAATGATAATTATGAAGAGAAAATGAACAATGACTAGAATTGACAGTAGATGGGTGAAAGGGTTGCCAATTGATGGATCTGCTAAGTGGTCTCTGCTTGAAGACATGAATTCACTTTCGTTCTCTAGCTCTGATACACACAGTTGGATCTTGTAATGTTAAGGAAATTTGTGGTGAGTAGCTAAGTTTTCTAGATAATCCAGGATTGCTACTTTAATAAGTAAAGCTATTTTTACATTAATCAGACTTTGAAAAACGGAAATCTTTCTAAAACTCATCATTGGTCCCCAAAGTTTTTAGACCAAAAACCAAAACCAGAAGTTTTTCCTTTGGCTTTCAACTATCTCTTCTCATTGGTATCAGTGTATCTCTCTTTAATAGTACTCATTAGTCTCTTTATGTTTGACTGCTTATCTAATATATTGTAGGCTTGAGAAACAGATTGCCAAGTTTATTAGAACTATATGCAGGGGCAGCTGGGTAGCTCAGTGGAGTGAGAGTCAGGCCTAGAGACAGGAGGTCCTAGGTTCAAACCCGGCCTCAGCCACTTCCCAGCTGTGTGACCCTGGGCAAGTCACTTGACCCCCATCGCCCACCCTTACCAGTCTTCCACCTATGAGACAATACACCGAAGTACAAGGGTTTAAAAAAAAAAAGAACTATATGCAAAGTAAAGGTAAATAAAATGAGTGAAATCTGAGAAGAACATCTATGAGTAAACAACATTGATTCTTTAATAAGTCTAGCTTCTTAGGGACTTTTATATTATTATTTTATTATTAAACTTACTAAATATTTGTTATAACATTGTTAAATTATTATTAAATACTTTAATGAAATTATTATTTAGTAAATATTAATTTCAGATGGCTAGGAGGCACAATAGAGATATCCTAAAGTCAGAACAACTCATATTCTTGAGTTCAAATCCAGCCTCAGATACTTACTGTGTGATCTGGGTAAGTCACTTACATCTGCCTCACTTTCTCATATATAAAATGAGCTGGAAAAGGAAATGACAAGCACCTCTAGTATTTTTCCAAGAAAAACACAAAAAGGATCACAAAGAGTTGGACATAAGTGAAATGGACTGAACAATAACAACAATAAATATTAATTTCATTATTGATAATGTTTAATATTATACAGTGCTTCAGAGTAGGCAAAGCACTTTACAAATGTTATCTCATGTTATCCTCATAACTGGGAAGTAGGTACTGTACGCCCATAGTTCCTTCCAGGTCCAGATCAGTTCTTAAATTTAATGAGTAATAGACAGTCAAGGAGTACTATGGAGTAGGTATTAAGTATGCCATAGGTAGGAGAAACAATGGTAAATGAGATCAAAATGGGAGAAGTGATGATATTAGGAGTTTCCCATCCAGGCTGGCACATGATGATCCTTGAGCTTTCTCTATTTTCTGTCAGACCTTTGGGTTCTTGGTCATTATATCCTGTTGTTTCAAGGGACTTTGAGATGGAACCTAATAACTTAGATCAAGTTCCCATCACCTCTCATCTAGATTATCACAATAGTTTCCTATATGTGGTTTCCCAGTCCCGATTCTCTCAGCACTCTAATATATTGCACATATTACTGCCATGGTCATTTTCCTTAAGATCAAATCTGACCATGTGATTCCTCTACTCAACTAACTCTATTGGCTTCTTATTATCTCTGGAATGAAATATTAACTCCAAGTTTATATTTTAGAGCCCTACACAGCTTGATCATGCGGTTATAATTTATATATTTAAAAATTATTACAAATTATATAAATGAATTATAATTTCTAGTCCTGTTGGATATTCTTCCCCCCTTTCACACTCTGTGATCCAGTCAAATTGGCTTTCTCTTTGATTCTTACACCTGACATTCCATCTCACAATTTCCAGCCCTCTGCGCTGGCCATCCCTTCCTTATGCCTGAAATTCACACAATCATTAATTGTGCCTCAGAGAGCCCCTCTTTTCTGTTAAGATCCAGCTCACTATCTTCTTCATGAAGCTTTTCCTGATAAATTGCTGGTGCCCTCCCTCCCAACCTACCTGGTATTTAATTACTTTCTATATGTTAGTATTTATTAATTTTCCATTTAAGGTTTGTGTATTTGTTGGCTCTCAGTAGAATGCAAAATCGTGGTGAGCAGGGATTGTTTCATTCTTTATATTTGTATTCTCAGCAGCAAGTAGTAAATAAGTCCTTTTAAGTTTAACATGGGCAATTTCTCATGTGAAGTTTAACCTAAATCACATTTCCTTCCATCCATAAATTAATCAGTTGATCAATTGGATAAAATTATGAATGGAAGGAAGGAAACATGATTCAGGTTAAACTTCCCATGATCTAAATTGAAAATACTTGCTTTGTAGCTAGAATGCTTTTCATTGGCCCAACGTGGTTTATGTACAATTAAGAAATATCTTATTATTAATAAATGGGAATTCTTAATAATAAGAATTAAGAAATATCATTATTTATCCAGATATTTCAAAACATTCATGTTTTGCCACTCGAAAATTTTCAGCAAGTTAGAATTTGTGGTAATCTCTTACTAAAATGCCAATTCTCAGAGGAAAAACATTTCTGCATTGTTAAGTCATTTTAACAGCCAATTATAGCACTTCTTCTCTAGATACCACATCCTAATATAGGATAAGGTGTGCTGGATTTCAAGACAGAGGATCTGAGTTCAAATCTTCCCTATGAAAGGCAGGTAGGTGGCTCAATGAACAGAAAATTGGGCCCTGAATGAGGCAGACCTGGGATCAAATCCAGGTCTCAGAAGCATATTAGCTGTGTGAACTTGGGCAACTCATTTAATGTCTTATGCCTCAGTTTCCTCTACTGTAAAATGGAGATAACCATAGTTTTTACCTCACTAGGTTGTTAGCATAATGCTTGATACATGGTAAGGGTGATGTAAATGCCAGCTATTATTATTGTGGTACTAACTACATTTAATATGATTTAAAACGTCCACACTTTAGTGAGTGTAGACAAGCTGCTTCCTTTGTAGACCAAAGTTCTTTATCTGTAAAACAAGGGGGAATGGACCAGCTGGCCCTTTAGTCCCTTGCAGCTATCTCTGATCTCACAGTCCTGTTATCTGCGAATGGTTCTGATGAGAAGACAGTTCAGATGGCATGGGATTGCACCATCATATGCCTCACCCTTTTTCTAAGAGTGTGATGATTTCATAACATTCTTTAAATTAAAAAATGTAGAGGGGCAGCTGGGTAGCTCAGTGGAGTGAGAGTCAGGCCTAGAGACAGGAGGTCCTAGGTTCAAACCCGGCCTCAGCCACTTCCCAGCTGTGTGACCCTGGGCAAGTCACTTGACCCCCATTGCCTACCCTTACCAATCTTCCACCTATGAGACAATACACCGAAGTACAAGGGTTTAAAAAAAATGTAGTATTTTAGCTTTAAACTTTTCTATAAGTTTAGTGAGAGACCCACAAATGGAAGCAATTCCATTTCTGCCATGACACAGGGAGACTGTCCTGGTTTCACAAGGATAGGAGAGTGAGGTGAGCACAATGGCTTTGCGGTCAGTTTGGTGGGCAGCCTAATACCTCTCTTCTCCCATACTTTTCTTTGGAGCCTCCCAAACACTGAGGTATCTCAGAAGAAATGATACAAGGACCCTCTCAAGGCCTCTCTGAAGAATTTTGGGACTGATTGTGAGCATGAAGGGTTCTAATTCTGATGAAAGGTACCTACTTTTGGATGTGTAGGACCTAATACCAAGAGCTCTCAGAAAGTGAGGTAATCTGTAAATGTTTTTAATGTAAAAACGAAATACACTAATAAAACAATTTGGAGGGAGGAAAGCTAATATCTGTAAATTCTCTGATACTGGGCCAGACAAATGGGGGGAGTCTCCTGTCATAAGAAAATAAACGGTCAGTTGCTCACAGGCCTGTGTCTATGAGCCAAGCAGAATTGCAGAAGCTCAAAAGGAGCATGAGATTCTCAAATTTAGAGACATCTCTATCCCATGTGCTCATCTGGGCCATGTGGGCTTGACCTGTGGTAGAGCTTTTCAAGTTCATACTGGTCTGATTAGCAATATTCAGACTCTGTACATCAACCTCAACATAGTTATTTTGGTCCTCTTTGAACAAAGGATAACAATCAATATTCACAGGATTTAGAGTAGCTGGGGGACTTTAAAGGCCTTTGGCACACCTTCTGTCCTCATTTTACAAAAATAGGAAACTGAGGTCCAGAGAGGAAAAATAACGGTCCCAAAGCTACACAGCTAATGAGAAGTAGGGTTAGGCTGCAAACCTCAGGTCGTCTGACTCCTAGAGGGTAGCAGATAAATTGATTTCTGTCTCAGTTGCTGGAAATGTTTCTAGCTTTTTCTCAGTTATTTAGAAGGGTGAGTTGTATATGTTGTATATGTTCTGTTTTCTGTTTGTTAACAGCAAACAGCTGTTCTCTTGAAGCTTCCCTTTGAAAATGTCCTTCCACATTCTTTGGCCTCCAGTCAGACCTACTTTATGGCCAGCTATGCAGAGTTCCCAAGGCTGTTCATTATTGCTCCTTCTCATTACTTGGTGCATTTAGACAGAATTTTTTTAAGTGCCAATTCACATCCTAAAAAAAAGTGGAAAGGAGGGTATTTCGGGTTTTTGTTCCCATTTTGAAGCTGGGAGCTGAGACCAGCTCATCTTATAATCCAACTGAATGGCAACTGGGCACAGCATTAAACAGCTTTTAAAAAATGAAAACCCCAACCTGGGATTGCTGGAGAAAAAAGACATTCTTTTGAGAAAGTAGTAATTATGTGCAGCAGTAGCAATTCAAAAGAGATTATCCAAGCCTTTCTTTTCTGTTTGCTAGTACCATGCCACTTTGGAAAAACACAAATTTAACATGTTGATCTGTAGAAAAGAATTTGACCCTTACAGTTATGCAGCATATTCCCTGAAGGATGAATATCAGGTAAAGACAAGGACAAGAGACATGTAAGAGAAGGGGTGTTGAACAAAGAAACCAGTGCTTTTTTCCCATATAAAAAATAGAATTTCAACACACTTACAAATTAATATGTTGCTGATTTGTAGCTATTGAGTCATGTCTAATTTCATGGATTCATTTGGAGGCTTCTTGGCAAAGATACTGGAGTGATTTGTCATTTCCTTTTCCAGCTCATTTTATAGAAAAGGAAACTGAGGCAGACAGAGTGAAGTGATTTACTCAGGGTCACTCAGCTTGTAAGTGTCTGAAACCAGATTTGAACTCAGAAAGATTAGTCTTCCTGACTCCAGACTGGGCACTCTATCCACTGCACTACCCAGCTTCCCCAATTATCTTTTCTAATGGTGACTAAATCATTCTCCTATGGAAATTTGTCCCCTTGCACATCAAATTTTGCTGATTGGGGATCATCAATAGGCACTAAATTCACTTAATCATCTCCTTCTTTACATGCCAGTTTCTTCATCATTTTTCTCTTTTGAACGCAAGGAAATTCAGCAATGTCTTTGAAGAAGAGTCCTGCTGTGCCCTGCTTTGGTCACTGATAAGGGGATATTTGATTAAATGGTCTTTGATAAGTGATTTAATAATAATAATGATTAAGTGACCCTAAACTTATGGCCATGAATTTAAATTCTGGTCTCTCAAGATAGGGGTGGGGAGAATGAAAGAAAATTCCATTTTGCCCCTTATTATTTGAGAAAGATAGCTTGGCATAATAGATAGGGGGCTGCCCTTGTAGTTAAAATTCAAATTAAGGTTCAAATCCTACCCAAGATATTTAACTGTGATTCTGGGCATATCATTTCACCTTCCTTGGCTTTGGTTTCCCATCTATGAAATGAAGGGAGCAGCCTATATGGCCTCTGAGTTTCCCTCTTCCATTTCTAAATCCTATGAAACCTCCCTACTGGCAACTTTGTTGAGAATCTTTGAGTGGTATATAATGCTGTGACTTAATATCTATTCTAAGACAGAAGGCAAGAGAAAGGAAAAAAGGAAGGAAGGAAGGAAGGAAGGAAAGATGGAAGGAAAGAAAAGAAAAGAAAAGAAAGAAAGAAATAGAGAAATAGAGAAAAAAGGAAAGAAAGAAAAGAGAAAAAAGTCAGTAAAACTGATAAATATTTTAGAAAGGAAATCTGACATTATATGCAATGTTCAACACCCCACCTTATCAGAAACTCTCTCCTTCCTTGCTTCCTTCTTTCCTTCCTTTCTCACCTACTATGTCCCAAGGAGATCTTTTAATAATATGATTTACCTCTAGAAAGGGCCTGAGAGGGCTAAGCAGGCTACAGCATATTTCTAGTAATGACCTATGCACAAGAAATGCATAAAGAAGATCATTAAGGGTAATGTCTGAATAGTATAGGAGGTGGGCTAGTCATGTACTAAGAGTAAGCACTGCCCTATGGATAGCAGCTTGAGTACTGCACTGGTAACTCATAACACGGAAAAATCTCTAGAGATAGATGGTTCACTTAAGAAGGATCTATGGAAGGTGGCAAGGCAGCTAGGTGGTTCAGGAGATTGAGAGCCAGGCTAGAGATGGGAGGTCTTAAGTTCAAATATGGCCTCAGACACTTCCTAGTTGTTTGACCCTGGGCAAGTCACCTAATCCCCATTGCCTGCCCTGGAACTAATACACAGTATTGATTCTAAGATGGGAAGTAAAGGTTTAAAAAATAAGGCTCGGGGCAGCTGGGTAGCTCAGTGGATTGAGAGCCAGGCCTAGAGACAGGAGGTCCTAGGTTCAAATCCGGCCTCAGACACTTCCCAGCTATGTGACCCTGGGCAAGTCACTTGACCCCCATTGCCTACCCTTACCGCTCTTCCATCTATAAGTCAATACACATAAGTTAAGGGTTTAAAATTAAAAAAAATCTAAAAAAAAGTATAAAAAAATAAGGCTCTATGGAAGAGAAGAAATTTTATTAGTAATTTACTAATAATGATGTTTTATTACATTCGAAAGATTATGCCAAGCACTTTACAGATATCATCTCATTTGATCCTTACAACAACCCTATGAGATAGGTGTAATTATCCTACCCATATATAGTTGAAGAATCTGAGACAATCAGAGGTTAAAGGACTTGTCCAGGGTCATATATCTAAAAAAAGTATCTGAGGCAGGTCGCGAATTCTGATTTCTTGAGTCCAAGCCCAGCATTCTCCTCACTATGCCACCAGCCAGCTGTCTTAAAGGTAATCCTGCAAACAGCTTTATGAGAGAATATGGACAGGAATCAGACCAATTAAAAAAACCAGGGGAATGTATTGCCATTTGTTCTCATGGAAGAAACTGGTGAAATAAGAGGTCAGGAAAGTATTCAAATGATGATATTTTGATATTCTGTTTTTCCTTTTTATCTATTTCTATTTCTTTGTTTTATCTTCTCATGGGTTTGTAAACTCCTTGAGTACAGGGAACTTGTGTCATCAGATTATGGAACTTCCTAAAATGATACACTGCTGTACTTCTCAAGAAGTGTCTGATAAAAAGATGACAGTCATATCTGAGCTCTGAAGACTTAAGAAAAGTGCGATCTTCTTTGTCTTGCTCTTGTATTCTATCTTGTATCCATACACATACTCACCTAAGACAAAAGATATAGGTATATCTATATTCATGGTGTACTGATAAATAAGTGCACTTTTTTGGACCTGTGATTTCATAGGTGTTTAGAACTCCCATTATTTAGGGAACTCTATCCATAGGTACAGATGGACAACTCCTGCGAATTATATTCTTAGAGAATTTCTTAGGGTACTACAAGCTTAAGAGACTCTCTTGAGATCCTACTATTATTAGGTTTTAGAGGAAGATATTTAATCACCATCTTCCTGACTTTAAGGTCAATTCTCCATATGGTCTGCCAAGCTGCATCTCCCTGGGCACATAATGGAATTTTATTGCAGTTGTTGTTTGAGTGCCTAATAGAGAAATATCCAACTATTACCTCTATTCTCTCCTCATATTTTTCTATATGCATTCACTTTCGCTAGATTCACTCCACACAATATAAGAACATTTTTAAGGACTCTTTTTTTTTTAAACCCTTGTACTTCGGTGTATTGTCTCATAGGTGGAAGGTTGGTAAGGGTGGGCAATGGGGGTCAAGTGACTTGCCCAGGGTCACACAGCTGGGAAGTGACTGAGGCCGGGTTTGAACCTAGGACCTCCTGTCTCTAGGCCTGACTCTCACTCCACTGAGCTACCCAGCTGCCCCATTTTTAAGGACTCTTAAGGAGGAGATTCTAACCTTTTTAGGTTTTCTTTGAGATTTGGTGACTTACCAGAAATCTCAATGGTAGGATTATCAGTCACCTCACAAAAATTATAGTGCCCATGATATGTTTATGTGTGTTTTGTATACATATAAACAACTGAAAGAAAATAAACCATATAATTGAAAAAAGAAAAGTTGAATTAGAGAAAGGTTTGGACATGGCTAGAAGCCTCTGTAGCTATAGACCTCAGAGCAGTTTACAAACGGCTCTGAGAAGGTTCTTAAGAAATGAGAGATATGGCAATATATGGAGAGCTCCCTTTATACTAAGGCATACGTATGCTGTCAGAGATGATGGTACCTTCCTGCCAACACTGTTACATGCAAGGCCTTCAGGAGAACACAGGCAACAAAGGCAATCCTCCCTAGTTCCCTTTGGAAAACCATTATAAGCCCCCATTGGTCAAAGAACTGACTTGTTATATTTCAGATTTGGTCCACTTCTTCATCCCTCTAAAACTGATCAGTATAAAAGATGAGGAAGACTTATGACTTATATAAAAAAGATTATCACCTTTTTGCAAATTAGCAAATACTGTAGCCTTATTATAGCATCAATCACCATAGGGCAAATTTCCATACGGGGACCCTCATGTTAGAGCCCTTACAAGAGAATCTAATTACTAAAGCGCTCAAAGGACTTTTAAGCCTTGTCTCACAATTTCAATTTCAATCCACAATTTCTCTTTCTCAAATGATCATGAATGTCCATATTATAGCCATGGAGATAGAGACCTGGAGTCAAAAAGACTCAAATTCAAATGCAGCCTTAGTTATGAGATTTTTGAAAACTTTTTATTTTATTTTTTAAAAATTTTAACATAATTATATATATTTTTACAGTTTTAATATAATTTTTAAAATATAATTTTTATAAAAATATTTTTCCATGGTTAAATGATCGGTGATCTCTCCCTCCTTTCTTCTCCCCTGCCTCCCAGAGCTGACAAGAAATTCCACTGGGTTATACATGTATTATCACTTGTAACAGCTTTATGATTTATTAGCTGTGTGACCCTGAGCAAATCACTTACCCTCTGTCTTCCTCAGTTTCCATCTCACAAGAAGATTGCCTGTGCTCATGTAAAATAAGTTCTTTTCATATAACTCTTCTGTATTTTCTCACTCTAGTTTATCTCCCCCAATAGACCACAAACTCCTTGAAAGCAGAAAGCCTGCCTTTTTTACTTTTTTTCCCTCGCACTTCATAGAGAGGAACAATCCAATATATTCTAAGCATCTGTCTAATAGATGTGCTAGACACTAGACAGAATCTGACTTCAGAGGCTTTTCATTATACTGTGTGTTTGACATATGACCAAAAAAAAAATATAATGCAAGGTAATTGAGAGCGGAGAAAGTTTTAACAACTGGGGATATCAGGGAAGACTTACAAAACACTCGTTGGCTCATCCTTGAAAAAGTATAAAGATAAAAAAATAAAACAAAATCACATAAAAGTGAAAAATAATATTGGTAAAAAGAAAAAGGATAAAGATTCTGAGAGTGATGTTTATTCCAGGTATCAGTGTATCAATGATAGGATCATATATTTAGAGTAGAATGGGAACTAGAGCCCAACTTATCCAAACTCCTCACTTTACAGATGAGGAAACTAAATGAGGAAGCTAGGTAGAACAGTGAATAGAACTGTGGTCCTAGAAACAGAAAAACCGGAGTTTAAATCCAGCCTTACTAGCTATATGACACTGGATAAGTCACTTATTTGCCTCAATTTCTTCCTCTTTAAAGCGGGAATAATAATAGCATCTACCTCCTAAGGTTGTTAGAAGGATCAAGTGAGGTAATATTTGCAAAGCACTTTGCAAACCTTAAAGAGCTAAATAAATATTAGCTATTTTTATTAAGAAACTGAAGCTCTAGGTCACAAAGTAAGTGGCAAAGCTGAGATTTGCTCTGCTGATTTTAAATGCAGTTCACTTTCTACTCCACCATACTACCTCTTCAGAAATTTATTGCAAGTTTAATGAATATTTATCAGTTGAATTGAATATTGTATATCAAATATTGTAAGTCTTACCTTTGACATATTTCCACCTCAAATCTGATTAACACTAAAACAGATTTGATGCCTAAAGAATTTTTGCTCAGGAACTCCTTATTTTCCTAAGCAACCTTCCTTTTATCCTTCTGAGTTTTCAGAAGGTCAAGGCTGAGTGAATAGTATTGTTGATGGCAGCGATTTCTTTTTCCTGTTTTTGAGTTCCTAGCAGAAGACTAGCCACATGATAGGCTGCAGTGAGGTGGTTAGTACTTGAGACTTGCCCTCCTCAAAATTCTTTTCTTCTCCCTCCATATCCCCACTCTCAAAAATTAAAGATTCATTTGGTTTGAGAAATTCTGTCAAAATAGAAATATTCTTTGATGTTAAGCTTCATCAACATTCTAATATGATTATTTTAACTAGTAATTGCAACAGCAAATGTTACTGAGTACAGAGTAAAACAATTTTAACAGGAGGTGGGAGGGGAAATTTTGAGGTAAGATGGTAGGTCAGAATGGATGGGGGACTTGAGATGACAAGCTAGGAGGCAGCTTGAGATCTCTGAGTACCTATGACCTGAGGAGAAAAGAGACAAGTAGAAGACAGAAGGGTGAAAAAAAAGATAAATATGGCCTTAGTTTAATATGGTGAAGGATCTGTGATTTTCCACATGAGTTTCCATACCTTATTATCCTGTGCAATTTTCATCCCTGTCTTTCTATAAATACTCCCTAGAGAGTCTGTCCAATTCTAAGAGGAGATCTTGGATTCTTTTTAATTTCTTAAGGTTCTCAAAGCTAAGCTCATACTGTCAGTCTCTGGTCTCATTGACAGGCTGTGCCCATGCTGGAAAGCCCTGACTCCTAATTCTCATCTTCAGCTCTCAGAATCCTTCACTTCCTTCTGGGACCAGTTTACTTATCACTCGCTTTCCTGATCCTTCTAGCTCTTAGCTTTCTATTTCTTTTACTCAAATGGTCATGAATGTACTTATCATAGCCATATAGAGGAGTTTTCAATGAGTGTAGAGGCGGCTAAATGGCACAATGAGCAAATAGATCACTAGACCTGAAGTTAGAAGTATATGAGTTCAAATCTTGCGTCAGAAACTAACTCAATGTGTGACTCTGAGCAAGTCTTTATTTTCTTTGTATATTAGTTAGCTCAAGTCCTCCATCTATTCTGGCTTATCATCTCAACTAAAAATTTCCCCTCCCTGCTCCCATTAAAATTTTTTTTTTACTCTGTATTCAGTACCATTTGGTATTGTGATCATTAGGTAACTTATCTATAAAAAGAAGGAGTTGGAATTGATGACCTCTGAGGTCCATTCCAGCTCTAGGTCTACAATCCTATGAATCCTGCTTCAGACCTTTATTTTTTTTAAATATTTTAATTGGCAAATTTCAATTAATTAATTAATTAAGAATATTTTTCCATGGTTACATGATTCATGTTCTTTCTCTCCCTTTCTTCCCCTCTGTAGCCAACAAGCAATTCCGCTGGGTTTTACATGTCATTGATCCAGACCTATTTCCATATTATTAATATTTGCATCAGGGTGCTCGCGTAGAGTCTATATCCCCAATCATGTCCCTATTGACCCATGTGATCAAGCAGTTGTTTTTCTTCTGTATTTCTACTTCCACAGTTCTTTCTCTGGGTGTGGATAATGTTCTTTCTCATAAGTCCCTCAGAATTGTCCTGGATCATTGCATTGCTGCTGGTAGAGAAGTCCGTTACATTTGATTGTGCCACAGCGTATCCATCTTTGTGTACAATGTTCTCCTGAATCTGCTCCTTTCACTCTGCATCAATTCCTGGAGGTCACTCCAGTTCACATGGAATTCCTCCTGTCCATTATTCCTTTGAGCACAATAGTATTCCATCACCAACAGATACCACTATTTGTTCAGCCATTCCCTAATCAAGCCCTTTGCCCTATCCTCTCATTTCCAATTTTTTGCCACCACAAAGAGCACAGCTGAAAATATTTTTGTACAAGTCTTTTTCCTTATTATCTCTTTGGGGTATAAACCCAGCAGTGGTATGACTAGATCAAAGAGCAGGCAGTCTTTTAAAGCCCTTCGAGTATCATTCCAAATTGCCCTCGAGAATGGTTGGATCAATTTACAACTCCACTAGCAATGTATCAATGTCCCAATTTTGCCACATCCCCTCCAACAATTATTACTTTCCTTTGCTGTCATTTTGGCCAATCTGCTAGGTGTAACGTGTTACCTCAGAGTTGATTTCATATGCATTTCTTTAATTATAAGAGATTTAGAACACTTTTTCATGTGCTTATTGATGGTTTTGATTTCTTTATCTGCAAATTGCCTATTCATGTCCCTTGCCCATTTGTCAATTGGGGAATGGCTTGCTTTTTTGTACAATTAATTTAGCTCCTTATGAATTGCCTCAGACCCTTTATCAGCTGTGTTTCTCTGGGTGAGTAATTTAACTTCTCTCAGCCTCAGTTATTCATCTGTAAAAAGGGGATAATAATCCCTCCTCCTCAAACGATCATAAAATACTTAAAAGGATTACTATAAGTCTCAAATGAGATAATGTTTGTAAATCTATATTAATGTTAACTGTTATTAGTCTATAATTGGCTCACTTTCCATCTTTATGATCCATATTTTATGATATTCATGAAGTTTCTTATTTGAGGGACTTTTAGAATGTAGTTCCCAAAAATGTATCAGTAGAGCATTCAAGGATAAGCTCGTGTACTCCCAGTTCTGTAAATGTGCAAATTAAATAGTTTTACAAGAGCTGTGTGCTAAGGACAGGTGTGATTAGCAACAAATCCAAAGCTTTGGAATTATTTTAAAGTCTATTTTCTTTGGTCAGATGGTCTGGTCTCTTTTAGTCAATTTCAGTTATATACCACTTTTCCTTCCTATCCTCCTTCATTCTTCCAAAGACATTTTCATCTTCTGGATCATAGGCTAGAATGTAATACTTGGTTATCCCTTTCCATCAAATTTCAGTAATGCTTTCTGGGGACTGTTAACTTAGGTGATGTTAAGGCTAGGAAGCTTAGGAATGTCTTTATCCTCTATGGATTATATATTATCATCATCAGTGTCTTTTTTCCTGAATTTTAAGATTAAGTGCTAACTTTCACATTGTGTCAAAGCCTTGCTTTGGTAGTCTTTCTCCCAAGTACCAATCTCCCTTGGAATGTACAGGGTAAAACCACACACTTACTGATAATAAGATTCATTAAGTCTCACTTTTTGGTTTTTATATTTGCCATATAGGATAGCATTTCTGATGCTTCCCTATGTGAAGAATTTAAAATAAATGTCCTGCTTCCATGGATTGCCATGTCAAGGAGGTGATTCAGAGAATAGGGAGTATGGCACAAGTTTTCATGCCAGGCTAGAAAGACTTCTGGTGTTGGACTAATGACTGAAGATGTCCCCTCTTCAAGTCAGCCAAGTCAGCTGGGGAAGAGGCTTTTCCCTTGAGGGATGACCACTGTTCAACCTGGTGACCAGTCAGAATACAAAATGACCCTTAGTTCTTTACAGCTCTTTTCTACTTTCACAGTGATTGTGGGAGAGGGAATAAAGAATGCTAAGAACTATACCATTCTTAGGCCAGATCAATGCCTTTCAAAACATTATTTATTCATTTGTTTGTTTGTTTGTTTGTTTATGTGTTTGTTAAATTAAGGTTCCCAGGTATCATCCTTCCTCCTTCTTCTTCCCAGACTAAAGAAGGCATCATTTGACAAAAAGATATATCTATAGGGGCAGCTGGGTAGCTCAGTGGAGTGAGAGTCAGGCCTAGAGACAGGAGGTCCTAGGTTCAAACCCGGCCTCAGCCACTTCCCAGCTGTGTGACCCTGGGCAAGTCACTTGACCCCCATTGCCCACCCTTACCAATCTTCCACCTATGAGACAATACACTGAAGTACAAGGGTTTAAAAAAAGAGAGAAAAGCTATATCTATATATGAAACTATATCTTGCTTGTTTCTATTTATCAGTCCTTTCTCTGGAGGGGAAGAGATACAAGTTATTCTTTAAACAATATTTCTGTTGCTATTTATTATGTTCTCTTGCTTTTGCTTGGGTTTTTTCCTTCATAATTTCTTGTCAATCTTTTTATGATTTTTAAAAAAATTAACCTCTTCTTTCTTTTCTCATTTTTAAATGTATTTCTTTTTATTATTCCATGTTTATAAATTCAGATACAACAAGCATTTCCATATATAAAGAAAAAGAAAATATTACCCAATGAAATCACAGATCTCCTCTATGTTTAACTTACTTTTTTTCAGATCTACATAATAGATACCATCCACTAGTGTCCCAATCCCTCCCTACTCTCTCCCCATCGCATAGGGTGTCCTTGTAGAGGTCAACATGTTTACGTAAATTAAATCTTTCATGTTTTATTTTTCTATTCATCTCCTAGAAGTAACACTATCAGTTTATTCTTCTAGTATTAGTTCTGTGACTATGTAAAATGTTTTCCTGATTCCACTAATTTCATTGTTCATTGTCTTGCTCATAAATTCTTATGGCACAGGAGTATTCTAATACAATCATGTGCCATGACTTATTTAGCCATTCCCCAATTGATAGGCATCCCTATAATTTGTGTGTGTTGTACTACTTGCATGAGCCTAAGTAATTTAATCTCTCAGTGCTAAAAGGGAAATCTCTGAGTCTTTAGGTAACTGAGAAGGTGCTGATTTACATTGGGAAAGGGAGTTTTCTCATTTAGAAGTTCTTATACTGGGGCAATCATGAGTCTAGTCCTCATCTGTATGTATTATTGTATGTATGTATGTGGCCAGCTAGGTGGTACAATGAAGAGAGTGCCAGCTGACATCTGGAAGACTCATCTGAGTTCAAATCTGGCCTCAATAACTTACCAGCCATATGATCCTGGTCAAGTCACTTAACCCTGTTTGCCTCCATTTCCTCATCCATAAGATGAGTAGAAAAGGAAATGGCAAACAACTATAGTATTTCTGCTAAAAAATGGAGTCACAAAGAGTCGGACATAAATGAACAACATATGTATGTATGTGTGTATATATACATATATGTATTTGTGTGTATCTGTGAATGCATGTGTTAAAATGCTCCAGAACATATTTGAAATATAAAAGAACTTAGTAGTACCAATACTATTGTTTGGTTGGAGGTTATTTTTGCCAAGAGGCCTGTCTAAAAATAGCCTTTCATTTAAAGACTATTTTTCAGCTTAACAGTTTTCAAAGGTGTCTGCTATTTTTATCCACATTTATTTCATGATGGTATTCTATTACTTCGTATCAACATAATTCAAAAGGGATAAAATACTTTCATAGAGTCACTAAAGTAATCATAATACTATTCACACACTTTAAAACACTTTCCTCTACTTGGTCTACTTTGTTTCACCACAGATCTGTAAGATGGAACAGGGTAGCTATTATTATCTTCACCATTTTTCAGAACAGGAAATTGATTGGTTCAATGGTGTGACCATGGTGACTTGTTAGTAAGAAACAGAATTTGTAATGTAACTCCAAATTTTCTGGCTTCTAGACAACATTTCTCAGGTGATTTAATGACTAAGTCTTGGGATGATGATGATATCTCACATTTGTAGAAGGGTTTTCAGAAAAATACCATGGCTAATGAGAAGCAGTAGCATTTAGAAACTCTTTATATTTGTTTTTGCAATTCATTTTTCTTTTCATTTGCTTTTTTCCCTTGTAGCACAAAAGGTAGATTTACCTTTCTATATTTCTTAGCCTTACTTTAAACTTAGTATAAGCACACTCTTACCCAAGGGGATGTGACTGGACTTTTTTAGATGTAGCAGGGACCACTCTGGGGACTGGGGAAGACATAGTGGCACAAAATTATAATAAGTATGTGAGTTATTGAGAGTCGATTGTATTTTTAATGATCAAACGGAAGGAAACAACTGATGTTTCAGAAGTTTGCACAGGATCAGTAATTTTAAGTTCTTGATTAAGTTATTATTAAATTAAAAATTAAAGTTTAAAAGTACTTACAAAGCCTCAGGCACTTCCTAGCTCTGTGATTTAACTCCCATAGCTTAGCTCTTACCTCTCTTCTGCCTTGGAACCAATACATAGTATTGATTCTAAGACAGAAAGTCAGGGTTTTGTTTTTTTTAAGTACCTACAAAATTATAAAAAACATTTTCATGGTCTTGGCTATCTTTGCTTTTATGTGAACAGAATTTCATTTTCAATAGCTATTAGCATGGCCCCTTTGTTTTGGGTATGTTAAAAAATTTAAGCCTTTCAGAAAAATTTAATTGCTGTCCTTTTGGAACATAGCCTCTATGAGAATAGTGTTGATTGTTAGAATAAGTTTGTGTTCTTATCTATTTATGCTGTTTCCTTAAAAAAGCTGTTATATTTGGTTCATCAGCTGTGTCCCATGTATTTGTAACATATGGTACACACACACCTCCTAGGATTAAAATGAAACTTCTTTCTAGTTAGTTCATTTTTTTTAAGGAATCCAACTTCACTCTGAAAAGTAACACAAGAGTGGACTTCCTTGCTTTGATTCCTAGAATGGCATCAAAATCTTCTGAAAAATTCCCTATCTCTATCCTTTTTGCATAAGGATTATGGGTAGTCTCACATCCACTAGGATCCCTCTGCAAGATTTGCCATAGAAAGCAAATAGGAGAGTTCCCTTAAAAGTAAAACATCTCATCCTTGAACTCCCCAAACAAAATTCCTTGAAGTTCAAGCAGCTCATGGCTTCTAGATCCTATATATTACAAAGATTTATTTAAGACTTAACAAGCAAGGCACAGAACGCTTTCTCTACAAAGCTAAAGAATTAGTGTTTGGCCTCTGGACAGAAACAGGGAATGCATGTCCTTGTGCCATCATTCAATCCCACATGGCTCAGTGTCTGGCAAGAATTTTACTCCAGTGTCATTGCTGGTGTTTGAGCTCGACTGCCCCTTGAATGAGACATCCCTGCAGAAAAAGAAAGGCAGGGCTGCAGGGGTCTGACACAAGCAGCCATTTTCATTATTGATCGGTGACAAAGGGGAGGCTCTGTTACAAGAGGTTCTCATCTCAGACAACTAAGCAATTCAATATAGAGATACAGGCCTATAAAAAGAAATCCCAAATAGAGTGTAAAGGTCCTCCTCCTCCCCCTTTCTCTGAACCCCTCTCTAGTTTTTCCACAGGCAGGCGTGATGAAGTGACTAAAAAGGATAAAGGAGAACAAATCATTCCTTCTAGGGTAGGCATGCATTTGGCTGTCCTCTCCATAGTTGTTGCTAGTCGCCTCTTCTCATTTGTTTTCAGAAATTCAATTTTATATTCCTTTTTTTTTCCAGACCATACACAGAGATTAGCCACAGCTTATTTAAACAAACTAAGAAGAGAAACACACCAAAACCCATAGTTGTTTTTTTTTTTAATAATTCTTTCAGGGAGACTTCACTTGGTTATTTTTCTTAAAAAACGTCTTTCCCATTTCATTGAGGCAGATTTGGAAGTCAAACCAGAAACTTCAGGCTCTACTACGATGGAAAGCACTTTGTTGGGGAGAAACGTTTTGAGTCCATCCACGATCTGGTGACTGATGGATTGATTACTCTCTATATTGAAACCAAGGCAGCAGAATATATTGCCAAGATGACGATAAATCCAATTTATGAGCACATAGGATACACCACTTTAAACAGAGAGCCAGCATACAAAAAACACATGCCCGCCCTGAAAGATACACATGATTGGAAAGAGTCTACAGGAGAGGATGAGGTGTCAGAGAAAAGGGTAAGCTACAATGAAGCCGCTCTTTTTTCCTTTTTTCCCTTTCTTTCAAGAGAGACAGAATTATCCGGAAAGAATTTAATTTTTCATTTATGTATCAAACTTTTTGGAAAAGGATATATGAGGATGATGTGTCTAGTCATTGTGGTATTGAGTTTCATGTATATAATCCTTGCTTAATTAAGATAATTCTTTTGATGGAGCTACTTTTTAAAAAATTACTAATTTCATAATTGGAAAAAGTCTCTTGGTGAGATGACCCCAGAAATAATTTTTGGAGATTATATTATTCTGGTCAAAAAGTACAGCTACTACCTATAATACCAGAAGTCAAGGAAATTTTAGTATCTACCTGCCAGCATACTACTACATTTCCCTCAATGTGATCTAATTTATAACTAGGTCTGTTCTTTAGCAAAATGTTACAGTTATTTTTTTAAGCACATGACTAAAGTCAGCCTGTTAGAGGCTGATTGAACTCTATTTAGCATCAGTTGGAATTAAGAGAAATCTAGTTCTTTGCAGACCATGAGTCTTCTTAGGTCTCAGTTTCCTTATCCATAAAGTGAAGGTTATAAGATGACCTTTGAAATTTGCTTCAATTCCAGATCTATGCTGCAAAGATTGGGTTTTTTCTAATTTAAATTTTTTTTTGGAGAAAAATTTAAAATTCTTATGATGTGACTAATATTTTTATAATTCTGGTGTTTGAACTCGACTGCCCCTTGAATGAAATGTCCCTGCAGAAAGACAGGAGGACTGCCAGGGGTCTGTTGTGAGCAACCATTTTTGTTACTGATCAGTGACAAAGGGAGGCTCTGTTCCAAGAGGTTCTCATTTATTCTCTTATATTAGTATTTCATGCTAAATTAACAGTAAAAAGTTTGAATCCCTCCTATTTAGATTGTTCTTACTCTCCCCCCCCCAAATAATAGTCTTATAATCCAAAATAGTTGTTGGGTGGTCCTATGTAATTTTTTTAATGTGTCTTAGATTACTTCTTAGGTCTGAAATGATTATGGTTTCTTCCTTTGAAGACATTATGAGAACATCACATAAATGATCATGTTGTAGCAAGATATAATCTTGAATCATAAGCTTGGTTCAAAGGACATAGCTAGAAATATATTAATTTTCTCATGAAAGTCTCAGTTCTGAGTGTTTAAGTTATTTTTACCCTGAATGGAATTTTGTGTCCACACTGTACCCAAAGTCATTAAAAATATAGCCAGTGGACATTTGTAGTTATCTGGTGCCATGATGTGTCATTTTTGTAGCTATTTAAACACATTTTTGTTTTGTCTCTTAATTGTATCATTCCTTGGTTCCTTCTTGTCAGGTATGATTCTTTTTTTCTAATTTTAAACCCTTAGCTTTCTGTCTTAGAATCGATACTTAGAATCAAAATGGTTGCTCATGTCACACCCCTGGCAGTCCTGTCTTTCTGCAGGGACAACTCATTCAAGGAGCAGTCAAGCTCAAACACCAGAATTATGGAAATACTAATCACATCATAAGAATATTGCTTCCAAAGCAGAAGAGTGGGAAGGGCTAGGCAATGGGGGCTAAGTGACTTTCAGGGTCATAGAACTAGGAAGTGTCTGCCACTCAGCCACCTAGCTGCCCCTATATGGTTATTTTTCATGTGTTGAATGAAAGAACATTAATGGAACTCTTCAAAAATAGTTATATGTATAATCTAACATTCATGATACATTTCCTGTTAACTGTGATGGTATTTTAAACATTACACACTTCAGTATCTCATAGATTAATGACTGCTCTGTGTAGGTTGTCCTTAAATTGATACAAATCACAAATTTTCTGTACCTCAGTAGAATGTTCAAGTTCATATGTTGTTGGAAATGGGCATTTTAATCTCTAACCTGAACATTATTGTTTTTAAAACTCAAAACTGATCATATTTGTACTACTATCCATTCAGTATTTTCCATTGTTAGGAGAATGTTGAAGCAAATTAACTACTTATTTCAGTAAATGTTTGTTAAATGCCTTGTGTACTAAACTATGTGATCCTTGAGGAAGTCTAGCACTCATCTGTAATATTGAAGGTATTAATACTTCTCTAGTATGAAAGAAGACTGAACCAGATGATTTTTTGTTTCTTTTTTAATTTTTATTAAGAAAAATTTCCCATGTTTACATGATTCATGGTCTTTCCCTCCTCTCCTCCCACTCCCCTCTCCCATAGCCAATGAACAATTCCACTGGCTTCTACATGTGCCATTGATCAAGACCTATTTCCATAATATTGATATTTGCACTAGGTCTACATCCCCAATCATGTCCCCATCGACCCATGTGATCAAATAGTTGTTTTTCTTCTTTGATTCTACTTCCACAGTTCTTTCTCTAGATATGGATAGTGTTCTTTCTCATAAGTCCCTCAGAAATGTTTTGGATCATTGCATTGCTGCTAATAGAGAAGTCCATTACATTCAATTGTGCCACAGTGTATCCATCTCTGTGTACAATATTCTCCTGGTTCTGCTCCTTTTACTCTGCATCAATTCTTGGAGGTCATTCCAGTTCACATGCAATTCCTCCTGTCCATTATTCCTTTGAGCACAATAGTATTCCATCACCAACAGATACCACTGTTTGTTCAACCATTCCCCAATTGGAGGGCATCCCCTCATTTTCCAATTTTTTGCCACTACAAAGAGCACAGCTATAAATATTTTTGTACAAGTCTTTTCCCTTATGATCTTTTTGGGGTATAAACATAGCAGTGGTATGTCTGGATCAAAGAGCAGACAGTCTTTTAAAGCCCTTCTAGTATCATTCCAAATTGCCCTCCAGAATGGTAGGATCAATTCACAACTCCACCAGCAATGCATTAATGTCCCAATTTTGCCACATCCTCTCCAACATTCACCACTTTCCTTTGCCGTCATTTTAGCCAATCTGCTAGGTGTGAGGTGGTACCTCAGAGTTGTTTTGATTTGCATTTCTCTAATTATTAGAGATTTAGAACACTTTCTCATGTGCTTATTGATGGTTTTGATTTCTTTATCTGAAAATTGCCTATACATGTCCCTTGCCCATTTACCAATTGGGGAATGACTTGATTTTTTTGTATAATTGATTTAGCTACTTATATATTTGAGTAATTAGACCTTTGTCAGAGGTTTTTGTTATAAAGATTTTTTCCCCAATTTTTTTCCCCAATTCCCCCAATTCCCTTCTGATTTTTGTTGCATTTGAACCAGATGATTTTTTGAGGGCCTTCCCAGATCCAGAATAACATTGTCTATATTTTCTTCTCTTAAAAATGAAGTAACTGGAGAAGCTAGGTGACTCAGAGGATTGAGAACCAGAGCTAGAGATGAGAGGACCAGAGTAATAAATCTGTCCTCAGACACTTCCTATCTGTGTGACCCTTCTATCTATTGATCTTTATCATCATCCCATTCACCATTACAGGCATTATGGTGTAGCAAAAAGAATGCTCATTTTGAAATGTGGGGACCTAGGTTCAAATTCTGGCTGTACTTCTTACTGTGGGTCTATGGATAAATTACTCAACCTTTCTGGGCCTCAGTTTCCTCATCTGTAAAAAATAAGGAATTTTACTAGTTGTCCTTGAAGGTCCCTTTCATCACCACTCATGAATAGAATGAACTACTCAATTCTTACTTTATTTATTTCTGATGAACAAAACACTCTTCTCTTGGCTCCGGGCATCCCCCTTACTCTCCCCCATGCCTGGAACACTCTCCCTGTTCTGCTGTGACTACTGACTTCGCTGGGCTACTTTAAGTCCCAGCTGAAGTCCCATCTTCTAGAGAAAGCTTCTCCCAATCTCTCTTAATTCTAGTGCCTCTTAATTATCTCCTAGTTAACCTGTGTGTAGCTTGCTTGTGTGTATTTGTTAGTGTGTTGTCTCCTCCATTAAATTGTAAATAACTTGAGAGCAAAGATTATTTTACCTTCCCCCCCCCAACTCTTAGCACAGTCCTTTGCACATAGTAGATGCTTAATAAATGTTTACTGAGTGATTGACTGACAAGGAGAATGATCCTTGACCTGGAAGGAATAGGATAAAAATGAATAATACATGACTGGTGCCCAAAATAAAAGGGGAGATGATAGAGCTGCCCTTGATTAATTCAAGTCCATTGTCCCAGATGAATCAGTAGTGTGCTATGGCAGCCAGAAAAACTAATACAATCTTGGGTTTCATTGAGAGATGTGGTAGCCTGGATGCAGAAAATGCTAATTCCACATTTAGAGTTTGTATCCCATTCTGAAAACCGTATTTTTAGAAGGATATTGGAAAACATTCAGAGGATGGTAAAGAGACTTTAAGATTGGTTGAAGGACCTATGAATGTTTTAGCCCAATAAAGAGAAGACTTGGATTGGGAAGTGGCTGGGGATGTGGGGAGGGTTCCTGAAAGCATATCTGAAAGGATTAGTCTTGTTCTGCTTGACTTCAGAGTACAAAATTAGGAATAGTGGATAAAAGCTGCAGAGACAAATTTAGGCTCAATATCAGGAAAGACTTTCTAACAATAGGACCTTTCCTACAATGGAATGGGCTGGTTGGCTCCTGAGGCACTAAAGAGCGAGTCTTCAAGCAAAGATTTCATGACCACTTGTCATATTTTTTAGAGGGCCTTTGGGTTTGGGTATGACCTGAACTAGAATGCCTCTGAGGTCCTTTCCAACTCTGAAATTCTATGGTTTCGTATCTGAGGGCTTTAGGAAGCAGTTTTATATTACTGTTGCCCCATAGATACATTACAGAATAAACAATAGAGGGACTGAATACTATGCTTGGAGTCAGAATGCCTGGGTTCAAATCCCATCTCTGATATCACTAGCTGTGTAAACCTGGACAAGTCACTTAACTCCTATGTGCCTCATAGAACTCATTAGGACTTATCTTTTATATCACAGGCAGTTATGACCTTCCTGGTTAGAGGGGACTCCCAAGGCTAAAAAATCTAGAGATCCTTCAGGTACTTGTGATATCCTGAAATAATTATGGAACTTTTATAAATAAGATCTTTCTCTCTGCTTCTTTCCACTAAAATTGACTTGAGGGGCAGTAAGCTGGCTCAGTGAATGGAGAGCCAGGCTTAGAGATGGGAGGTCCTGGGTTTAAATCTGGCCTCAGACACTTCCTAGCTGTGTGACCCTGGGCAGGTCATTTAACTCCCATTGCTTAGACATAGTATTGATTCTAAGGCAGAAAGTAAGGGATTTTAAAAAATTGTCCTCCGCTAGCTTGATGTTAATTGATAATGCTATGTAGTTATAGTAATGCTGTAGATGCTTGGTGAGTCCTGCTTCTCTCTCTCCCTTCTGCTAATTTAACATAAGAAGGTAACAGCAAGGATGATGAGAATGCGGGGAATATATAAATCTTTTCCCAAACCGTCAATCTTCAGACTTCTGCTTTTCAAACCTGCTACCTTATAATGCAACCTATTTCCTATAAGTCACTGGACAGGGTAGGGAAGTACTGGGGATCTCCAAATGGAATATTGTGCTTCCAAATAAGTGCATGATGAGGTTTTTAACCACAGATACAAATGCTTTGCTATCTTTTCTCTCTCCGGTACTACATCAACTTTTCTTGCTTCAAACAGTGTGCTTCTTCCAGACAAAACCTCTTAAGGTCTATTTAATTAAAAATAGATTTTATTTAGCAGTTGCATCCAACGGCAAGGCATATAATGACCTTTTTAATAACCTGAAATATTCTTTCCCTACCACAGAGGATGACATTTATATGTAAAAATAACTATACTGAAATGATCTAAAATACCCTACATTAGACATTGGTTTAATGTTTTAAATTATTTTAATATTAATTATTACATTATCAATTGATTATTTTAAAGAGTGAATTAATAATTATCTCTGTGTATCCTAATGACTAGGATCTTCTCTCCCAACTCAGGGAAGAGTGTTTGAGGCTTAATTATAAGAAAAATAAGAAGTCTTGAATATGAGAGAGGCTTTATAGACTCACAGGGTCATAGATTCTGAACTGGAAGGGGCCTTAGAGGACATAAAATACAACCCACTCATTTTATAGGTGAGCAAACTGAGGCACGTATTGGGAAGCAACTTGCTTAGGATCGTCACACAGTTCATAAGTATCAGAGACAGGATGTGAGCTTGTGTCTTTCTGATTCCAAGTCCAGTGTTCTCTCCACTAAGCCATGTATTAGTGTAATGAGCATGAGTCTTGGAGTCTAATGCCCAGGCTTGACCATGTCATTGTTCAGTCATTTCAATCTTGTCTAACTCTTTTCAACCTCATTTGGGGTTTTCTTGGCAAAGATATTGGAGTGCTTTGCCATTTCCTTCTCTAGCTCATTTTACAGAAGAGGAACCTGAGGCAAACAAGTATAAGTGGCATGCCCAGGGTCCCACATCTGGGAAATGTCTAAGGCCAGATTTGAAGTCTAGAAAATGTGTCTTTCTGACTCCAGACCCATGCCCTGTCCACTGTACCATCTAGCTTCTAGTGACCACGTCACTCCACTAATAAATATCTTCACTGGCTCCCCAGTGCATAGAAACTCCAGGGGAATCTTTGAAGTTGTCTTTCACAAGATGTCTCCAACCCATCTCTTTCCAGGTTTATTGCATACCAGTCACTTTCATGCACAGAATAATCTCCCATTCTGTTCTACTCCTAATATCTCCGTCTTTGAAATCCTTTCTTTTATTCCAAGTTAAGTTCAAATGCCACCTCCCTTATGACTTTCCCTTATTTCCTACCTACCTCAAACACTGGCCCCAAACCACTATAAGTTGTTCTGGCATTGTCTCATGATACTCTAAAACTTTCCTGTGGACTTATCCTATATTAATTTAAATTTTAGTAATTTGTTTTTCTTCTGTATCCTTCTTCCTGGGCAGTTAGGTGGCACAGTAAATAGAGTGCTGGGCTTGAAGTCAAGAAGACTCCAGTTCTCGAGTTCAAATTTGGCCTCAGACACTTTCTAGCTTGGGCAAGTCACTTAACCTATTAGCCTCAGTTTCCTTATCTGTAAAATAAGCTGGAGAAGACATGACAAACTTCTCTACTATCTTTTCCAAAAAAACTCCAAATGGAGTCACAAAGAGTTGGACATGATTGAAAAATTACACAATAACAACATCACTCTTTCTCCTCTTCTACTAGATTGTAAGATCCTTGAAGTTAAACCTTTTTTCTTTTTAGTTTTTATATTTGCAGTGTTTGGTACATTACATCAAATTGGTAGGCACTAAATAATTATTGAAGTCAATATATGAAGCCAAGAATTATTTAGTCAAGAGACCTTGGTTCTAATTCTGATGAGAGTCCCTAGTTCTAGGATATGAGGGTCCTAATTACAAGTGACCCCAGGAAGTGTGATATTTGTAAATGTTCTTAATATAAAAACAAAGTACATTAATAAAACATTTTTTGAAGAAAAAAAAGTAAACACCCTACTAATTATCTGGAAACTCACTGATACTAGATCAGACAAATGGAAGGATCTGTCAAAAGAAAAATAAACTGTCAGTTCCTCATAGGCCTTTCAGGAGAGGGAGTCAGCTATAGTAAAGATTTTAAAAATGGTGAGAAAGGAAAAAAATGAGGAGATTTATATGCCTGATACAACACAGCATCCCTAGGGAGGTAACTCTAGTTACCTGTAACCTAAGCTCTGAACAATTTATTTTCTTTGTTTTGCTTCACTGTAGCCCTAACCTCTTCAGTAAAAAGGTTATTCTCTGACCCTGATGTGTCTCTAGTGATTGATCAGAAATAGGCATAAAGATTTACATTTCCTGGATAGTGAAAGTCCAGACAGAAGCCAGAGGTTGTCTGTGTTTTCAGGATTCATGGTCCACTTGAGAGTGAAACCAATGCCTTCACCAGTGAAAAAGGTCTTAGACATCAGAGAAATGATCCTGTCCAGCTCTGGTGTTCTCGGTTGCTATGAATAATTTGGGGTCTGTAAGGGGTGATAATCTAATCATTTCTTGTGGTAATCCTTACAATGGAAGCTCAGATGTGTCAGAGCTATTAGTGAAGAGTGAGGAGAATGCTTTCAGAGCCCTGATAATTTTCCAGTAGAAGAAATAGAGATTGAAGAACCTCTCATATGACTTGTGGAACTTCTTGTCAATCCAGATTTCTATGAATTAATATTACATTGCATTTTCAGAAACTATTCAAATCATTTCCTTCACTTTAAATTTTTTAATTGAATAAACCTTGGAGAAGTTAGTCATATAGACCATTTGTTGGGGGGGGGAGGGCAGGGAAAGGGATTATGAGCTGCTAAACTCCCTACTCCTTTCTAAAATGGCTTAACATTACCAGTCTAGTCTGGCCCAGAGCCCAGTTTTTATGAGTTATTGCTTTTTATTTGTCTTGGAACCATGTTTGAATGGTTCCTATTTCCATGTGGGGACCATAATATGTTTACTTCAAGGCATACTGTACTAGTGCCCTAATGCAATCATTTTTTATGAGATTCTAACACTCATTTACGAAGCTTGATTGGAAAAGCAGGCCTCAAACCATGCTATAGGAAATATATGTGCTTCATATGACTATAAATAGCACCCCATTCCTATGAATTGATTAATTTGCATTTCAGAAATAATTAGAGATTATCTGGGTCACAGAGAGATGCTATCTTCCTTTGGCGGTTAGTGGTCCAACATTTAAAGTTATTGCACGTGTTGGAACTACTTACAAGCTGGCCAAGATATTCAAAATAAATTTGGGCATACTATCAAATTTTGTCAAGCTAAATAATTTATAGGTTTTCTCTTCCCTCCCTGCCATAGGCACTCTTCTGGAAATCTAAGAATGCATACAAAAGTTGACATATTGTTATATCAGTTATCTATACAAGATAAGCTTTAGTTATTAAAGGCAAGATTCATAACATTCCAGTTTTTTTTCCTTCAGACTTATGACTGTGACTCCCCAGAGTGCACAAATCCCATACAGGCTCATGAAATTTGAAATTGACAGGTAATGGGGCCCCATTGAAAACTGCCAGACTGACTGGAATGCTTTTGGTGCCATCATAAAATGATGGAGGTGCTTTCCCCCCAGACTTTTAAGATGGCATCAGAAAGCCTGGTCTGTTCATCAGTTTAGCCTCCCCCAAGGCATTTATTTCAAAATGATTTGCTTATTTTAAGAAATATAATGCAGTGCTGCTCTGCAGTGCCTAGAAACTAACTGAATGCTCAAGTTGTATAATAGAATGGTGGCTCTCCAGAACCCCTGAGGAATAACTTACTATAGATTGCTGATTTCTCCAGGTAACTCAAGATTTTCTCACTTTAAACAATCAAAACTAGGTTTTTGTTTAACTATTTTCATAGAAATCAGTATAGTAGACCGAGCACAAATGTGGAATCAGAAGACCTGGGCCCAAATCCTTTTCCTCATCTGTAAAATGAATATAATAATGCCTGCCTTATAGAGTTGGGGTAAAGGTCAAATGAGATAATGTAAGCAAAGTTCTTTGTAAAATTTAACACAGTCTAGGTCAGCTGTTATTATGATAGTTGCTACTGTCATTTTGAAACTGCTTCATGATCTCATCAATGGGTATAGTGCAGACCAGACCCTCACATGCCTTCTTATTATGGAAGAGATACTCAATATTTTGTATTTTTAGATTTAACCTGTCAGATGCAGATTTATTAATAAATTATTGGAATTCTAGACCTCTCTACTGAGAGACAAAGAGAGAGAGAGAGAGAGAGAGAGAGAGAGAGAGAGAGAGAGAGAGAGAGAGAGAGAGATTTCTTTGAGAAGTCTCTCTTACCTAAGCCATTTTCTAAGGACAATTTATCAGGTCCAAGAACAAAGACAAAATTCAATAATAAAGATCAAACAGAAGGATAAAGCTTAGATAACAATTTTCATTCAACAAACAGAACAATTGTAACTTAACTTGAAGAATCCTTTCCTTAAAGTCATTCAGTCCCTCTTAACAACTCCTTCTAAGGATTCTCTTTTCAAGTTGGTCAAATGTGAACTCAAAGGACTTATATTAATTGAATTAATCAAAGTTCTTGCTCAGAATCTGATCATTACCTTAATTAATTTCTGGGAAGATTCCTCTCTGGGCTAATCATGCCTCTTCCTTTAGAAAGTAATTAGACCTGTGACTCTGAGCAAGTCACTTAACCCCCATTATCTAGCCCTTACCACTCTCCTGCCTTAGAATCAATATTATGTAAATACTGTATACCATAGTTTGCTATGCATTTGTTTAAAAGACAGAAGGCAAGAGTTTTTAAAAAAAGAAAGTGAGTAATTTTATACCTTCAAAAAGAATCATGTAAAAAAAGATTTCAGAGTAGGCCATTATATTAGAAATTACGTCCAAAGAGTGGTAAGATTTCTCATTCAGATTAAACCAAGGACTTCAGATGTCTAATGTTATTTTGAATATGTGGTCTTAATAAGGGTAAAGATATGGTTCCATGCCATACTATGGAGAAGAGATCACAGCCTTGATCTCTATAACCTTTCCATAGAGGGCCCACTCCGTGTACTTGAAAGCTTCTTTAAGGACTGTCCAACTATGCTAAGTCTACTTGGCTGTTCTTTGTCCCTGACCCTGTCTATCTCATCTCTATGCCTTTGTACAATAGTTATCTCTCATGTTTAAAATGCTCTTCCTCTTCACCTTTACCTTTTCCCCATTCCTCCTCCAGTTGCTGATTCCTTCCCTCTAAAACCACCTTCCATCTACTCTGCATATAATTTGTACTGAGTTATTTATAGGTTGCCTTTCCAGTGAGAAGGTGTGCTCCAGGAGGATAGAGACTATTTTTACCTTTCTTTATCTCCAGTGTTTAGCACAGTCTTTGATACATAGTAGTCACTTAATAAATGCTTATTGACTGACTTATTGATGGATTGATATGAGTATGAGGATGCTATTCAAGCTTACCATCTATTATCATTCATACTTGACATGTGACCAGACCACCTCCTTTTTCTAGTCATTCATCTTTTGTGTGGCATTTTTTATGCCACTTACTATGTGTGAGTCATTGGTGGTAGTAGGCTACAGCTAACTTGGGTCCACCACAGAATTTTAATTCTTTGGAGACTATGGGATTCTGTGGTATATTAACTGAATAACATCAATAGAAGACTAAAAAGTTGGGTTTTTATTTCAGGAATCAGTGTGGGATATTTTCAGTTTTCCAGAAGTGTTTGGTCCTCTCTTTCCCTCCCATCCAATCTTGAGTTTGTCTCTTCTTCCATCTACAGTATCCAAAATACATGCATTTATAAATCATGTCAATGGGTTATCCATCCAACTACATGTCATAAATTCGACAAAGGATGTTCTTCGTCCACTTGGTTTTTTCCATTGTGGATTGTTAGATGAATACATTTGAATTGATTTTGTATAACAAGCACAGTAGTATCTATAAATAAAATCACTATAAGGAATTCCTTTTTCCATTTGCATTCTATGCAAAACATCTTCCATGACAGTGGCAAACACTTTTGGTAAACATGTATTCCCTGTTTTATGCCTCACTTGATATTTTTAAAATCAAGACCCTTACCTTCCATCTTAGAATCAATACTGTATATTGATTCCAAGGCAGGAAAGTGGCAAGATCTTGGCAATGGGGGTTAACTTTCCTAGAGCCACATAGCTGGGAAGTGTCTGAGGCCAGATTTGAACCCAGGACACCCCCATCCCCATCTCTAGGCCTGGCTCTCCATTCATGGAGCCACCTAACTGCCCCCCTTACTTGATATCTGTCTCAGGATTGTTGAACAACATTATCTCTGTTACTACATCTTTTAAGCAATCTTGTATGACTATAAGATATACATGGAGTGGGGGGAGCTAGTTGGCTCCGTGGATGGAGAGCCAGGCTTAGAGATGGAGATCCTGGATTCAATTCTGGCTTCAGATGCTTCCTAGCTTTGGGACCTGAGCAAATCAATTATCCCCCATTGCCTAGCCCTTACCGTTCTTCTGCCTTAGAATTGATACACAGTATTGATTCTAAAATGAAAGATAAGGGTTCTTAAAAAAGGTATATGTATGTGAAATATTTTGTTTGAGGATAGCCTTTAAGGTTAATTTTTTTGTCTTGTCAAATAAGATGCCTTGCTTTATTTTTTTATACTAAAAAATAAGCACAGTGGGATAGCTTTGATTTTCAGAAACTTTTAATCAGTTGTGTGACTATAAAGATGTATTATGTTATGGGATATCATTTGTGAAAACATGACTGATTCTCAAATTTTCATTAAGCATATCTCTGATTTGTGTGTCGATTGAGCTCATGAAAGTCATATGGAGATGAGAGGCATACAGTTAAGGCCTTACTGATGAGCTTTCAATTGCCTTTTCTTTTTTGACAATAATATATCATTATGCGTTATTAGTTCATGATTTTCTCCAATTGTTTCTTATCTTTTCCTCCTTCATATGTCACAGGAATACCTCTGACTACTTAAATAGCATATTAGTTCCAGGGAGGATTTCTTACTCTTGCAGTAGTCTTACCATTCTTGGTATGATTCCATAGTGCCAAGTGAAGAACATGGTATGGTGGAAAGAATTCTGGGAATGAAGTCAGAGGACTTGTGATTGAATCCTAGCTCTAGCCCATAGTGTCTCATTGAATCTGGACATGTCACTTAATATTTCATCTCTGTGTCTCTCTGTCTCTGTCTCTCTTTTCTCCTCTGTTAAATTGGGTTATTGGACCTGATGACTCTATGGTTCCTTCCAACTCTAGATATCTGATCATAGGATCCAAAGAAAATAATTTGTTATAGAAATTCTGATAGATCTTTTTTTCTCATTTGTTAGTTCCATAGTTTTAGCTCTTGAGTAAATTTGTTTTTGCTTTCTTCCTTATTGTCAGGCTATTAATAGCCATTTTAATTGATGACAATATATCAGCATATAGTGTTTAAATGGAAACAAGTCACTAAACCATACGTAAAGATCCCCATGGGCTACATATTGACTTGGAAAATCATAAATTAACATTATTTGTGTTTTATTGTATTTTATTTGGTTGTTAAATATTTTCCAATTACATTTTAATTTGGTTCTAGCCATAATTTGGAGTGTTGTAGGCAGCATCATGTATTTGCTGTAGCAGATTATTTTTCACCTTCTAATTGGCTGCTTCTGTGGGCTTGGAAATGAAGTGATAATGATGGCTATTATTTGTATAGTTAAGATTTAGTAAGCATTTTATATCAGTTATCTAAATTGATCCCATATTCATCCTGCGAGCACAAGTATCATTACCCCCATTTTACAGATGAATAAATTGAATTATAAAGCCCCCAGCTTTTCAGCCTTAATCAATCAAGCTTATTTCAATTGAATACAAAATAAGCAACTATGCGTGAGGGTCTGAGGACCTTTCTTATGAGAAAGTAATGCTTTTTGAAGCAACTTTGTGTAAAAGTGTAGACTAGTAGAAAGATCTGGCCTTGGACTTAAGAGACTAACACTTCTGCTACTTTTTGGTAATATAATCCTGAGCTTCCTGTCTCTAAATCTTAGTTTCCTCATTTGCAAAATGGGAATAATGATATTTCAAGACATCTTAATGTTTATTGCCATGATCAAATGAGATTACGTATGTAAAGTACTTCATAAACCTTAATTTGTTGTTCAGTTGTGTCCAACTCTTTGTGACTTCATGGACCAATTGTCCATGAGGTTTTCTTGGCAAAGATACTGGAGTGGCTTGCCATTTCCTTCTCCAGTTTTAGGCAGTGGTTAAGTGACTTGCTCAGGGTCACACAGTTATTAAATGTTTGAGGTCAGATTTGAGCTCTGATCTTTTTTACTCTAAGCCTAGTAGTACACTATCCAGTGTGCCACTTCATTGCCCCTTGCAAACCTTAAAGCATTCCAGAAATACCAGTTGTTATTAATATTTTGGTTGCTCAAAGGTTTTTTCCCACCCTCACCCCCACTTCATTTTCTGAATCTTGGCTATGCTTCTAATTATAAGATTTTCAGGTACCCATTTTCCATTTTAGAGGTTAATCAGTGCCAGGGGGTGTCAATTCATTAAAAGAATATTCCTTTTTTAATTAAGAACAAGTGCCACAGGAAACATTTTTCTTATTTTTATAGAATTTTTTCTTTACATTTTACATCTTTTCATTTTGGGGTTTTTCCCTATTTCTCTTGTACATCAACTTTTCCCAAATGTTGCCTATCCTCAAATGACTCTAATGCATTTCCTTTCCATGCTTTCCTTACCCCTTGATTTCTTTTCCCCTTCTAAGTTCCTGGAGTTTTTGATCAAGCTGCCCTTCTTGCTTTCTCTCTCTCAGAGTTATCTTTATCTGTCTCTTCCTGTAGATGGTCCATCTAGAACAAAAGTGAATAGTAGCCTTAGTGCTCCATCCTGCTAGATATCATTTGACTTTTGTAGTAAGAAATAAGAGCAACACATAATGTTTAAGAAAAGGGTCTTTACTTTCTCAATTTCCATTCAAGATTCTTTTCTCAGTTAAAATCAACAAAGCCTCTTTCTATTTCTGGAGACTTTGTACTTTTTTTTTCCTTTCTGAAGAAGTGAAAAAGAAGAGCACTGCTCTCTTTCCATTGCTCTCTCGCCTTGTCTTCAGTGCCATCCCCATGAAAAGAAGTCCATTCTTCAAGGGCCAGACCAAACACTTAAGAAAGGCATTTCCAGTTTCTCTAACTGAAAGTGACCACTCCTTCCACATCTCTCCTATAAAACTTGGTTCTGACTTCTTTTATGGTACTTATCACATTCTGGAGTATACTGTAGCTATTTGTGCACATGACTTATTTCCCTTTCTAAATTATAAGCTTTTTTTGAGGGAAGGAACTATATTTTAATTATATTTCTATCCCCTAGAGTGCCTTATACATAGTAAGTGTTAGTTAGATGTACAGAATGAATATAAAACTAGAAAATCTGCTCGTAGCTGGCTGCCACTTGGGAACAGATCTGACAAGTTGATTCACACTGTAGTCATTAGGAAGAAAGTTTGATGGTAAAAGAAGACCTCAAGGTGACATACTATTTCAGGTTATCATTTCCCACAGTTAGAAGCATGGAACTTCAGTGATCCTCTTCTCTTAGAGTAATCAGTCTCTGGGAAAATTGCCTCCTGAAGATCCAAATGACTGACTTGTATTGAAAAGCCAATTTATAACTAACCTGCCTGGTAACTACCAAATAGACTGATAGCTTTGTAATCCAGTTGGTATTGGCTCTCTTCCCACTGGAGAAACCAACCTGGGAAAACAAATTTAGAGCAAAAGGCTACTTGATGAGCTTGAAGACTCAGGGAAGAAATAAAAGACACCTTTCTATACAGGTCTATCCAAGCCAAGAGATATTCCCATTGCTTCTGCTAGATAGCCCTCCCTTAGTCAATGCTAGAATTCAAGTTTCTCTTCAAATTCACTCTTTTTAATTTCATTTTCCAAGCTGTTGGAAGCTTTTAATAAATTTTGACTTTCGAATGTGTATATATATAATTTAAACCCTGACCTTCTATATTAGAATGGATACTAAATTCCGCTTCCTAAGAAGAGAAATAAGGGCTAGGCAAATGGGATTAAGTGACTTACTCAGGGTCACACTCAAGTAAGAAATATCTGAGGTCAAATTTGAATCCAGGACCTCTCACCTCTAGATAGTGGCTCTTTCCACTGAGCTACCTAGCTGCCCCTTATACTTCATTTCTGATGTGTGCATACTAATAAGCTGGGGAACAATGAGCCAGCCTCCCCCTTTCATATGGTTATTAGGAGGGTACCAGGGTGAGGGCATTGTCATTATGTACCAATAGAAACAATTCCATGTAATATTCAGCAACCACTTGTGTATGTCTCTGAGTTTATTGATCTAAAATTTCTCACTCAGAAGGGATTAATAATAGAAAACTATTAGGTGAAACCAGATGAAAGTAGGAGGTCTACAGATAAAGATGAATTCCACAGCGCAAAAGAAACAGCTTAACAGAGGACCAAGTTATAATTTCCTAAGCTATCTACTACTGTTTGGATGGATATTCTGTAAATAAGCCAATTACACAAGTATAATGGCCATAAAATAGCTAGTTTATATGAAAAAAATCTAATAATTCTTTTGAAGCCTTCAGTCTCTGAGGGATGGCAAATATTCATCTTTTGAGTGTAGATTTGATTTTTGGAAATAGTCCAAAATAATTTAATTAGCATCGTTTGGTGAATAAAATAGGAGATCAAATTGGGGAAGACCATTTTTGGTCCGAAACAAAATCTGGTAATAGAACAAATGACATTAAAACTGAATTGAAAGGTTTCAGAGGAGAAAGATCACAACATTTGTAGTTTCAGAATATGGAGTTCTAATCCCGCCTCTGCCATTTTCAACTTGTGAGTGGTTTAGTATCTTAGGGCCCAAGTTTCTACATCTGTAAAATGAGATGAACCTTTCAGCGCCCTTCCAGCTCCAGCTCTGTGATATTTTTTTTTAACCCTTAACTTCTTTGTATTGGTTCCTTGGTGGAAGAGTGGTAAGGGTGGGCAATGGGACTCAAGTGACTTGGCCAGGGTCACATAGCTGGGAAGTGTCTGAAGCCGGATTTGAACCTAAGACCTCCCGTCTCTAGGCCTGACTCTCAATCTACTGAGCTACCCAGCTGCCCGCTGTGATCTTTTAACAAATTTCAAAAATTGAATTCCTAATACATTTTGGGGAGCTAGATGGTACAGTAGACAGAATGTAGAGCCTGAAGTCAGGAAAACCTGAGTTCAAATCCAGCATCGGATACTTACTTACTGTGTGACCTTGGGCAAGTCACTTAACCCTGTTTGCCTCAGTTTCCTCATCTGTAAAATGATCTAGAGAAGGAAATGGCAAGCCATTCCAGAATCTTTGCCAAGAAAACTCCCACTGAGGTCATGGACACAACCAAAATGACTGAACAATGTAAGAACATTTTGATCAGTGATATAACATTGAATTAACTATATACCCTCTTATAGTGCCTCTCATTAGAATGAAATAGCATTATTTACATGTTTAAGTTCTAGGATGCTTGTATTAAAATAAATACAAACAAATGAGTCTTATTACTTTATAGTTACTTTTTGAATTTTTTTCAAGTATTTTATTGTTTCCATAAATCTTAGAAGTTTCATTGATGAGCTGTGGAGAAATATCTTTTAAACAGCTTCCTTCATAATCCCGCTTAACTTCTGGATCTTGGTTCTTACAGATATATCAACATAGTTCTCTCCTATACCAATAGCCATTCCTCCTATGGTTAAAGGGTGAGTCTTGAGACCCCCATTTTTAGGATTTGATCTGCCTCAAGGTCTTGTTAGACCATCAATTCTAATAAATCTTTTCCATAAGATTGCACTCTCAGTTATTTTTTGGTTCATAAAATTTTATGCACGATAGGGATCATATTAGAATAGATGGAGAGCTAGCCTCAGAGCCAGGAACACCTGGGTTCAAATCCTACTCCAGACACACATTTGGATAAGTCACTCACCTTCTCTAGTTAGCTTTCACATTAGCCCAGGAAGTATTTTAAAGTCATTAAACATATTACACATTAAATATTGGCAGTTGTTTCCTGATTAGGGGTCTCTAAAAGGAACGATGAGCCCCATCTCGCCTTAGAGCAGTGATTCCCAAAGTGGGAATCCCCCTGGTGGATGCTGCAGTGATCCAGGGAGGTGGTGATGGCCACAGGTGCATTTATCTTTCCTATTAATTGCTATTAAAATTAAAAAAAATAATTTCCAGGGGGCTGAGTAATATTTTTTTCTGGAAAGGGGGCGGTAGGCCAAAAAAGTTTGGTAACTACTGCCTTAGAGCATCAAATTTACTGGTCTGTAAGAATGTAAGTTGCAGAGAAGTTGCCAACCTCCATTGGTAGAAAGAATTTCCTTATCTGGGAGTCCTCTATATCAATAAAATCACAGGTCCAATCCCTGGGTAATAGTTGTTTGCTATCACTCTTTTTATATCACATACTTTCTATCCGTTTTGACATAATTCCTTCAACATTCGCATATGTAACTGTAATTAGTTTTTGCACTTGTTTGAATGCTTCCAGTGGTGTCCATTTTATGCTTGTCTGTGCCCTGGGTCAGGAAGGCATTTTTCTGAGTCCAAAACTGGTTTCAGACACTTACTAACTGTGGGACCCTGAGCAAATCACTAAACTCTGTTTGCCTCAGTTTCTAAATCTGTAAAATGAGTTGGAGAAGGAAAGGACAAACCACTCTAGTATCTTTGCCAAGAAAACCCAAATGGGGTTGCAAAGAATTGGACACAACTGAAATTACTAAAGAGCAAGACCCAACTGGATTTATTATTTCCATATATCTTCCATCAATATCTAGTAAAGAATTCCGTACTTGTTACATACTCCTTAAGAAGGCTGACTAATAGGAAATTGTTCACATTGCCAATAATTATATTCCATGCAGTTTGCATCTATTGCATATTTCTTCCATTCTTCCCATAACGAGTTATCACAACTGGCACTGCATTTCTTAAAAATGCTTGACAGAGTATCATTTCTTATTTTCTCTAGGGCCAGTCCCTTAGATTTGTTGCTTCATTTCCTTTAGAGACCCCCAAACAGGCAGAGACGACCAATATTTAAAGGGTAATATGTTTAACAACTTTAGAATACTTCCTGGGCTAATGTGCAAGCTAACAGTGTAGGGACAATTGGAGAAGTCCCACTCCTTTCAGACAGGCTGTTCTTGCCTAGTATATGTAAATTCCATAGTAGTCATTTATCTCACTGCTTGCAATATTTTTTCTTATTGTTGGAATCAATCAATCAATTAATTAATTTCTCTAAATTTCCCCTTCTCTGCTGTTTGTTCCATTTCTTTCTCTCACCTCTTTGCCCCCACCAAGTTACTATTTACCATAAATGAAAACTTTCCTATGGGTTCTTCACCCCTTTCAGTTCTATATCAGACTACCTGACATCTTGATATTTACCATAAATGCATACTCTATTTTCTTAAAATACCAACTTCTCAATCCTTAATTTTAGAATCTAAAAGTTTCTTACTTACGTAAAATTTCTTGGGAGAAACTCGAGAGAAGGAAGCAATGAAATGTTGACATGAAGCACTGAGTCCAGGAGACAACATTTAGTGTAGATTTTCCTATCCTTTTTAATCTAAGACCATTCAGCTCAGTCATTTTTCATTCATATTCCAACACTTTGTGACCCCATTTGGGGTTTTCTTGGCAAAGATACTAGAGTGTTTTGTCATTTCCTTCTCCAGCCCATTTTGCACATAAGGAAATTGAGTCAAACTGGGTTAAGTGACTTGCCCAGGATCACACAGCTAGTAAGTGTCTGAGACCAGATTCGAACTCAGGAAGATGAGTCTGCTTGATTCTAAACCCAATGCTCTATCCAGTATATCACCTAGCTGCCTCAAATCTAAGACAAAACCATCAGGTTCATCTAATTCAAGGGGAATTTATTGAGAGCCAGCTATCTGAATTTAGAGCTGACAATGACCTTAAAGTTCATCTCATCCAGCCACCTCATTTGGCAAATGAGAAAACTGAGACGCAGTGGTTAAAATCACCATCATAAGTTGACAAGCTAGTAAATCTGTCCTCCAAATCTTTTGAAATATTTGACATACACTTACAAGGTCTTCATTTTTACAGATGGATGGGACTAATGGAAAGAGAGTGGGGCTGATGTCCCTTTAGTCACGCAGTGAGATTCACAGTTCTGTGCCTTAGGATATAGATGTCATTCACGCTTTTAAGTTTGGAGATGGGAATTATTTTAATTTGCCTTCCATTATCCTTCCCTGTGAAATTACAGCACAACTTCAAGGATAGAGAAGTAGAATGTAAAGAAAATTAAACTGGTCTCTAGGCTTGGCTTGACCACTACTTTGCAGTCCTGAGCAAGTCATCCCTTCTGGAATTCATCTTCCTCATTTGTAAAACAAGGGAGTTTGGCTGGATGATCTCACTCTCAGAATCTTCTTTAGTTTTCTCATTCTAACATTTGTTGATGAGCAATGAATACATTTTATGTAGTTTAGCATGATGACATTCTAAATAGCTGCTTTTCACATCATTTAAGTGAAAAAATTCTTTTATGACCTTTTCATTAATTGCTTTGCATCTTCTATTCATGTTGAGGTTGAAAGACCTTAGGTTTGAAAGTTAGAGCTTGAAGGGACCTTAGACATTAACTAGTCCAACCTTCTGATTTACCAATGAGGCACTGGAGCCTTAGGGAGTTTAAGGGACTTGCCTACTGCATTTGACACTGTCAACCATACTTTTTTTCCCCTGGAAACTCTTCTTTCTGGGTTTCCAAGCAATTAGGTGGCATCATAGTTAGAAGGCTAAGCCTGGAGTAAGGAAGACCTGAGTTCAAAGTTGACCTCAGATGCTTAGCAGTTAGTGATATGACCTTGGGCAAATCACTTAACCTCGTTTTGCCTCAGTTTTCTCATCTGTAGAATGGGCATAATAATAGGCATGGTTGTTATGAGAATCAGATGAGATGATATTTGTAAAGTGCTTAACACAATGCCTGACACAAAATAAGCACAACATAATATATTATGTAATTTATAATGATATAAATATGATAATTATATAATTACTTTAATGTGCTTATTAATATAATCATACAATGTACTGTCCATTTCTTTATCATATTTGTTATGTTGATGTATTACCTATATAATATATTATGTTATTAATTATTACTATTAATATATAATTATATTTTCTATAATATATTATATTATATAATCTGTATTTGTATATAGTATACAATATAGTATATGATATATTTCTATTTTTATAATTATATAATATAGCAATATATTTATATAATACATATTACAATTATTATTACAATATAAATATATATAATAAATATCACAATTATATTATTTTAATGACACTGCTGTCCTGCCTCTCCTCTTCCCCGCCTGACCACTTCCTCTTTGATGGATCATCATCCATGTCATTCTCCCTATCTGTCATTGTCCCCTAAGACTGTATCCTAGATCCTCTTCTCTTTTTCTCTCTATCCTCTGTTTTGACTCAGTGATTTCATCAGCTTCCATAAGTTCAGTTCTCATCTCCATGTGAGCGACTCCCAGATCTATCTATTCAACCTTGGTCTTCCTTTGGAGCTCCAGCCACTCATTACTAGTGAACATTTTGAACTAGGTATGCTGTAGGCATCTCAAACTCAATATGTCTAAAAGAGAACTCATTATCATCCCCTCCCTTCAGATCCAAGCCTTTCCCAAATTTCTGCTTCCTCCTCTTTGGCATACAGTCCTCTCCCTTGACTCACACAACCACCACACTTATTTAAACCCTAATTACTTTTCACTTGGCCTGTTGCAACAGCTAAGTAATTGGTCTCCTGCCTCATGTTTCTCTCCATTCTGGTCCATTCTCCACATTGCTGCCAAAATTATTTTCCTAAAGTGCATTTTTTATAATGTCACTCCTTACTCCTACTCAGTAAATGCCCTGTTTGCCTCAGTTTCCTCATCTCTAAAATGATCTGGGAAAGGAAATGGCAAACCACTCCAGTTATCTTTGCCAATAAAATCCCAAAGTGGGTTATAAAGAGCCAGACCTGGCTGAACAACAACTAGACAAAAAATGTCTGGCAAATATAAATGGACTCAAATATAAATCCCATCATCATTTAAAGTTGTTCCAGTCTGGGGTTACCTCAGCAAGTCCCCTGGTTGTTTAGGTTAGACGTGGGAGCAAAATAAAAGATTCATAAGTCATTCAATGGTTAAAAGGAGAGATTTACTTAGTCAGAAGGAGGAGGATATTCAAACAAGGATAGGCATTAAGGACAGCTGAGTGAAGGGCTCTTGCCTGACTTAGCCATTGCCAAGTGATGCCAGTAGTCTGAGCCAATCAAGTCTTGGGGAATGTCTCAATACCTTTTATGGAAAAGGGTTAGCACATTGCTCCTACCACAAGAGCTATTTACAATCTGACCCCATTCCATATTTCCAGTAATATTACATATTGCTCACCTCTACATATTCCATGGTCTAGCCATACTAGACTTCTTTTGTCCTGCACACACAATTCCATCTCCCCTCTCTTTTTGCTGACTGTCTCTCATGCCTAGAATGTCCTTCCTTTTTACCTTTTCCTCTTAGAATCCCTTGCTTCATTTAAGACTCAATTCAAGGGAGACAGCTAGGTAGCATAGTGAATAGAGTGCCAGGTCTGTAATTTGGAAGATCTGGGTTCAAATTTGGCCTCAGAAAATTCCTCACTGTGACTCTGGGCAAGTCACTTAAGCCCTAGATTCCCCAAGTTGCAGTTGCAAGTACCTCCCCCATCTCCTCTGAATTTTCATGTTGTCTTATCCAAGAGAATAAGATATCCTTGAAAGTAAGGACTATTTCACTTTTATCTTTTCTCTCTCCACAGCCTACTATAGTAGCTGGGTCATAGCAGATACTTTATAAATGTTGATTAATAACCAGTCACCTGCAGAACTTTTGACAGACTTTGTAGATCCAGAATTTATTTAACTTTGAAAATGGATCTTTTCTTTTGAATAGAAAAATTCTTTAAAAGTTAATTATAAATGTTTCCTAATTGTTCATTCATTTAAAAATTTATTATTTAGGTGCAAATGAATTAGAAGCATATGCAATTCAGTTTTTCCTGAAACTAAGTAAGGCTCTAAAATGTCCCCCGAAAGAGGGAGATGCTGCTGGGAAAAAAATGTGTTTTAGAATGTGTTAAATCTAAGATGTTTTGAAATTTAGCTTTGATCCCTGGTTAGAATCATCCAGTTCTAGATTGCTTAACATTTCAAGATTTACAAAAAGTATTTTCATACTTTCTTATTGCTACTTGGAAAAAAAGGCTTCACTAAAACTATTATTTAAGTCATACCTCTACTGCTTTATTTGTGAATAAAATAATCTGTCCATTACTGATTTCACTGTGGCTGATAATTGTTTTTAGCCACATGCAGATAAAGCCTCTGCCAGTGGGTCTCAACCAACGCAATTCTACCCCGATCCATACAGCAGAGCTGGTTTTTTTTTTCATATGTTTTGCTTTAACATTCCAAGTGATTTTGGATTGTCAACACATGTGTTTTGAATTTCATTTTGATTTCATGCTAAGAAATATTCTGAACTTTTAAACTAAGTCTGCTTTCTCCCTTCTCCAATACAAAGTGTTTCCATAGTAATAGATCTAGAACATTTGAGTTTGGTATTTGGACTTCCAGAAGAATTTCTACATAGAAATATATGCTGGTTCTTGATTGCACTTTTTAGTGTAATCTGACTGCTCTAGCAGGATGCCATCACTGAAAGATGGAGAAAAGTGCAAGCACTTTGTGAAGTACTGTAATTCTTGGTACAGCTAATCACCCATCAGTGTTTAACCTGCAGAGGGAGAGAGTTGGTGCACTAACTGACCTTTGCAGGTATCCTATGAAAATGTCATATACCAAGAGTTCTTAGCCTGGAGTTCACAGACACCCCCACCCCCAACCCCAAGAAATCTGTGATTAGATTTCAGGGAGGTTTCTGAACTTGAATGAAAAAAAATACATCTTTATTTTCATTAACCTCTAACTGAAATTTGGAATTTTCTTTAATTCTCATTTTAAAAGAATTATTCTGAAAAAGAGCATATATTTCACTAGACTGCCAAAGGGATCCATGACACAAAAAGGTTAAGAATTTTTATTATACACTGTTAGACATCTCTTCCCTTCACACATGATCCCCCATTGCCATGCTCTTTGTCAGCATACAACTTCATTGTGTTTTTTCAATCAGGGACTCCATTTGGGGTTTTCTTGGCAAAGATACTGGAGTGGTTTACTATTTCCTTCTCCACCTCATTTTACAGATGAGGAAACTGAGGCAAACAAGGTTAAGTGACTTTCTCAACCTCCCATAGCTTTTGTCTAAGGCTATATTTGAACTCAGGATGATGAATCTTCTTGACCCCAGGTCTAACACTATCTGCCACCTAACTGCCTAGTGCATAGTAAATACCTAATACATTCCAGTTGATTGATTGACTGATAATATCATTTACAGTAACATGCCAGTTAATTAGTATCCTTCAATAATTAGCAACACGTAGATTTTAAGGGTTCTGTTTTTCAATTCAAATGGCTATTTATCAGGTAGTTTCTACCATTCTTAGGAATGTTTTACACTTAAAAATCCTGTTTGCTTAGCCAGATTAAAATACTAAATTGGGCTGTGTTTTTTTGTTTTGTCAAGACTTATTATGTTTTCCTGTGGGGAAAGAGCATATTGGGTTAAAAATAAAACCTTCTATTCTATCAGTTGAGGAATGGCTAACCAAGCTGTGGCATGATTATAGTGGAATATTACTGTGCTATAAGGAGTGATGAACAGGTTTATTTTTTACATTCAAATTTAATTTTTTTCAATTAAATGTAGCAACAATTCTTGACAATTGCTTTCTGACATTTTGTGATTTAGATTCTCTTCCCCATTCCTCCATCCCCAAAGTATTAAGTAGTCCGATATAGGTGATAAGAGTGTTTTTCTGCAGTACATACTTCTGTATTCCCCATGTATTGAATGAAGACATATATCATATGTGCAATAAAAAAATTATAAAGAAAATAAAGTGAAGGATGGAATGCTTTGATCTTAAATCATATTCTCACTGTTCCATCCTTGGCTGTGGATAGTGTGTGTGTGTGTGTGTGTTTTATCATGGGTCCTTTGGAGCTATCTTAGAACCTTGTTTTGCTGTTGATAGTTTAGTCCTTTACAGCTGACCATCTTACAATATTTCTTTTGCTGTATACACGGTTTCTCTAGCCTCTGCTCATTTCACTTTGCATCAGTTCATTTAAGTCTTTCCAGGTTTTTCTATACTCACCCAAACAGGTTGATTTTGGAAAAAACATGGAAAAGCCATGAAATTATGAAGACTGAAATGAGCCGAATGAAGAGAAGATTTTGTACAGCAACAGAAATATTATTTGAAGAATGACTTGTGTGTGGATACCTCCAGAGAAAAAACTGATAAAGAGACATAGTTTTTTATATACACATATCTTTTTGTCAAATGATGCCTTCTCTAATTGGGAGGGGGAATGAGGGAAGAGGGAGTTAACTTGGTATTTTAATGTAACCAACAAATACATTTTTTTAAAAGTCAAAAATTTTTTTATAAAAATCTTCCACTCTGGATATTCTATTCCCTACAAAACTCTTCTGATTGTAGTGTGGAGGTGACAGACACTCCAAGTTATTGGAAACTTCTGACAAGTTCTACTACCTGAAAAAGTTTCTGGTTTTCCTTAGGGATGATGAATGCTGATCCGATTACTGAGGACCATCCAAGCCCCTCTTTAAGAGACTCATCATTAGTGTGGTCACAGAATGATGGATTTTTTAGCTACAATAATCTCCACAGAGTGTGCTACTGGAATGTAAAGGATGTCCTAAGAATCCCTAATGAAGATAATATTTGTAAAGGGAAGGTCTATAAAGTTTTGTTTTTCTTTTTTAAACCCCTGCACTTCGGTGCATTGTCCCATAGGTGGAAGATTGGCAAGGGTGGGCAATGGGGGTCAAGTGACTTGCCCAGGGTCACACAGCTGGGAAGTGGCTGAGGCCGGGCTCGAACCCAGGACCTCCTGTCTCCAGGCCTGACTCTCATTCCACTGAGCTACCCCAGCTGCCCCCCACGTCTATAAAGTTTTGAAAGAGATTAGTAGAATGACCACAAACTTGTTTACCAGCTCTCAGCATATGAGATCTAGAGGGAGAGCACTACTGAAAGCTTCAAAGACATAACTTTAGGCACATCAAAAATGTAGAAGAATGTTCCCTAAACTAGAAATCAGGAGACCTAGGTTCAAATCTTGATTCCAATGTTGTCTAGCTACTTAGATCAAATCACTTAATTAGTCACTTTAAGCTTTAGATTTTTCATATAAAAATTTAGGTATTAGACTAGATGATGTCTAAAATTTCTTCAACTCCAACATGCATTATTTTTAAGGGTTTAGGTAGAGACATGATGATAGAATCAGAGCAGCTTTTTAGGTTTTTCATGAATATCTTTTGTTCTTCACATTACCTTCATTTCCAAACATATCCCTCTCTCCCTCACTCTCAGAAAGGCATCTCTTTATAACCAAGAGAAAATGGCGGTGGGGGAGGGGGGGACAAGCAAAACTAAGTAAAAAATATTAACTGGGTCCAATATGACATATGGTGTTCCACAGCCATAGTCCTCTACCTCTGTGGATAAGGGAAACCACTTATTTCTCTTCTTTCTTTTTTTGGAACTAAGGTTGGTCATTATAATCTAAAAATGTTTTGTTTTGTTTTGTTGTTATTGCATTGTTCTTTCCATTTATATTATGGTAATCATTTTGTATATTTTTCTTAGTTCTTTGGACTTTATTTACATCAGTTCATGTCTTCTCATCTTCTTTGTAGTCTTCATATTCCTATTTCTTTCAATATGATAATATTCTATTCTATTCACATATATTTTGTTTATTCATTCACTAGTTGACAGACATCCAACTTTCTAATTTTTGTTATTATAAGAAGTATTGCCATCAATATTTGGGAGGTATATTGAACCTTTCTTCTTATGGTCCTTATCCTGCTTGGAGGATATACTTAGCAGTGGGACCTTTGGGTCAAAGGGCATCGACATTTTTAATTCCTTCCTTAGCATAATTCCAAATTGCTTTCTAGTATTGTTGGACCAATTCACAGCTTCTCCAACAATATTCATGAATGTATCTTTCCACAAACCCTCCAACCCTCCCAAATATATTATTGTTTTAAGCATGTTTATGTATACATAGATGCCTACATAAACATTTATACATATACATAAAGATAAATGCATAGATAGATACAAACACACATATGTACTTACACACATAAATGCCATTTCCTGGCCAATGGAAAATGAACTCTCATTTGGTCCTCAAGTCAACCTGTGACATAGGTTATATTATTTCCATTTTTTATGTGAGGAAACTCAGTTTGAGAGAGATGAAGTGACTACTGGGATTATCTTTTTTTTTTTAATTTTTTAAATCACATTCCTCCCCAAAGCCATAGGGAGGGTTATGCTATCTCCCCCACCTCACTCATCTGAGGGTAGCTGATAAGTCATTTGTCCTGTACACAAAAATCCCTACTTAGAAGCTCTATTCCTCTCATAGAAAAAGTTCTTTCTTTGGTGATTATTTAAATCAGCCCTTTCTTTATTAATTCCGTGTACTTTTATTACATATAAAGACAAGCAGTTTTGCTCCATTCCTGGATTACAGTAAATTTGAAAGCATATGTAAATCACACATGTTTTTGCAAAGTTAAATAAACTTCTAGCACCTGAATTTCATCCTATGCATTTGGCAGAATAAGCTCTGGGTCAGTTTCTTGTAAGTATTTTATAGTTGAACAAAGAAAGACATGCTTAAGTGATTAAAATAGTTCATTTATGTATTAGTGTGTTACATTGTCACCTCGACTTTATGGCCTTGCTACTTTCAAATGTAATACATTTATAAGATTTTAAATGGTTTTTTTTATATTTCCAACAGTTAGCTTTTTTAAAAAATCAGAATCCTGATTGACAGCATTAGGTTTTCATTTATTTCCAACTCCAAAGTGCTTATTAGCATTTCAGTGTCAAAGCTAAAGGTTGGTACTTTAAAACTGACAAAAGATCTTTAAGCTGACAACCAACCACCTTTGAAATAAACAGAAGTTTTTTTTTTTTTTTCCCAGCAGATGCGTTGTTCATCAAATTGGCACTCTAGGGGTATATATGCAAAACTTACAACTGGGGGTTGTGGAGAATTTAGTGTAATATAGAAGCTAAATAAAAATAACCTCAACTACGTAGCACAATTTATGGCAATTTATCATTTTCCTTGGCATCTTTTAGCATGGATCCAAATAAAGCAAGGAAGTTGTTTTGTTTTTTAGTCACTGTGTTAAATTTAAGATACACTTCTAAAAACCCATACTACGTAACAGAAATTCAGAGGTTTCATATACAATCCCATTTTTTGTTCTTCATTGTATATTGAAACTTTCATTTTTGTTGATACTTAAATTCAATAAAAGAGAAAGTCTTAAAAGAAAATAAGTAAAGGGAGATTTGTTTTCACAACTATAAAATTAATATTTTATTTTTATCTAATAGTTTGTAAAGTGCTTTCCTATCAATAGTTCTGGGATAAGCAATACATGTATTGTCTCCACTTTATAAAAATGAGAACTGAGAAAGCAGGAAGTGAAATGATTTGTTCATAGTTAAATAGCGTGCATGTGGAAGGAATGCTTGAACCTAGGATTTTTGTGACTACAAGTCCAATGTTCTTTTCCATATACCATGCTCATTATTATTTATTATTATATTATATAATATATTTTATATAATTATACATAATTAATATAAATCTAAAATAAGTTATACATTAATTATATAATATATCATATCATGTTATGCTATCAAATAATATCTTATTGATTAAATACTTACCTTTGAGCCTAGAAAAAATTAATTAATAGTTCCTTAATTTATAGGTTGGAGGCAACTAGATGGTTCAGTGGAGAGAGCACTAGACTTGGAGTTGGGAAGACCTGAATTCAAATGTGACCTCAGACACCCACTATTTGTGTGACCCTGAGCAAGTCATTTAATCTCTGTTGGCCTTACTCCACTGAAGAAGGAAAAACCACTCTATTATCTTTGCCAAGAAAACCCCGCATAGAGTCACAAAGAGTTAGATGCGACTGAGAATCAAAAAATGTATAGCTCAATAATCTTTTTTATCCAGACATTGAAAAGGTATTTTGAGTTCCAGGATTACCACAGTGAAGTTACATCACCATGACAAAGCATTACTTTTCCTAGGTTTGTTTCTGTTAAATGAAGACAGTATTAGTTTGATGTCTTACATTCTCAAGTGAAAGGCTTGGTACCCTGTTTAATGCATAAGTTCACATTTGTAGTAGAGCTTACTACTATCTCCCTGCTGTTGACAATGAATGATCACTTTTGTTGACACCCAGAAATTAGGTAGCAAATTTAAATTTTCATTTTTATTTGATTTGATTTTGATGGTCTTTTTTTCTTTTTTGCATTCAATTTTATTTAATTTTTAGTTCCAGCTTCTCTCCCTCCCTTCCCCACCAATTGAGAAGGCAAGAAATATAAAACTTAATGGTTATTTTTTTCAAAGGGTGAAAATAAAGTGGTAACAAACAAAAGTTTAACTATGATTCGTTGTTCATTAATTAGTTATTAATTAAAAGTTCACTTAAAATTAGAAGCTTAGATATTCATCGAGCAAGGGATCCTGCCATACCTGACATATCTCTTTCCATATAGGACTGTGGTTTTAAATTTGTGCTTTTTCACATTCTGAAGTTTCAGGTCTTGTATAGAGATTTCTGATAGAAGCTTAAGCAAGACTGCTGGCAAATCCCTCTCAAAATGCCTTTAATAAAAAAAATTCAAATGATGAATACCCTTTCCCTTGATCTGAACACTCCATTCACAAATCTCAGTTTCCTTCTTAATAAATCACATATAAAACAGTAGATGATGAAAGCTGACATGTAAGTGTTTGAGGCTTAGCTACAAAATGGATTGTTTGAGGGGTCTCTATGTACTGCCCAAGTGAACTCATAGAATCAACCTAGGATCAATAAACTTGAGCTAGAAAGAAATGTAGGGATCACCTGGTCCAGACTTGTCATGTTATAAATGAGGAAACTGAGGTTGGACATGTTTGGTGATTTACCTGGTCACCCAGATAAAAATGTCTTCCATCATCATAGCTTTCTGACTGGACTATCTTTCCAAGGTGTGAAAGGGAAGCAATGCTTTCCAGGAAAGAGGTCACTACTGAATATTCTGTTTAGTTTAATTCAACAAAAATTTATTAAGCATTGGTGCTAGGTGAGGGAAGTTATAGGATCACAAATTTAGAGGGACCTTTTGTTGTAGTTGTTGTTCAATCATTTCAATCATGCCTGACTCTTTGTGATCACATTTGAGGTTCTCTTGGCAAAGGTACTGGAGTAGTCTGCCATTTCCTTCTCCAGCTCATTTTACAGATGAGGAAACTGAGGCAAACAGGGTTAAATGGCCTGCCCAGGGTCACATAGCTAGTCACACAGGGTCAGTGTCTGAGGCTGGATTTGAACTCGGGAAGAGGAGTCTTCCTAACTCCAGGCTTTGCAGACTATCCACCATGCCACCTACCTGCCTCAAAAGGAACCTTAGAGATCATCTATTAGTGATCTAGTGCTAGGTGACACAGTGAATAGAGTGTGAGCCTTGGAGTCTAAAAGACTGGAGTTTGAATCCTGCCTCAGGCATTTACTAATTTTGTGACTCTGGGAGAGTCACTTAATTTCTCAATTTCCTTATCTGTAAAATGGGGTTAAAAGTTCTCCCTCCACAATACAGTTGTTATGAGGAACAAGCCATATGAATGCACATATTTAAAGTGTTTTGCAAGCTTAGCTTAAAGCGCTATATAAATGCTATTGATTAACAAATGAACATTATAACTATTATATTATAACTTGACATATAGTTATTATTAGCTATTATATTATTACTATTAGCATGTAGCTATTATATCATAAGTATTAATGTATAGCTATCATAGATATAATTAGCTATTCTATCAATTAACATATAGCTATGTTAGCTATCTAGTCCAATGTCTTCATTTACAGATAAGAAACTGATACCCGGAGAGGTTAATTCACAAAGTATTGTGGAAGTAGTTTGGAACTAGACTATTTTTTGTGATTCATATACAGGTAAGCGGCAGAGCCAGAATTTTAAACAGGTATCTTTGGCTCCTTATTCATCACTCTTTCCACTGACCCAGCCTGCCTCTCTAAAGTCTCAAAGATAAATATAGATACCAGTATAGAATAAGAATCTGAGAGTTGGAAATGATCTCAGTCATTCTAGTCTGACCTGAACTTAAACAGAACTTTTCTCTCTAGTATCCTTGAAAAATAGTCATCAAGCCTTTCCATGAAGTTATCTAGCAAGGGTAAACCCATTACTTCCCAAAGCAGCTCATTCCTCTTTCAGAAAGGTCGAATTTTTACTGTTATTCTTTATATCAAGCTAAATTTACTCTGTGGTTTTTAAAATAAATTTTATTTGTTATTATTAAACATCAACATGAGCATTTCAGTATACAAAGAATAGAAAAAGGAACTGTCTATGAAGCTGTAAGCTTCTGTTATTTAATATATTTCCAAGTATATATTAAATTAAGCACGATGATAATGAAACTTCTTTGCTTGTCCATGTCTCTCAACTTTCTCCTTTGTATATTTTTTTTAAATGCTTGATTGATGGTCTTTCTTCACTTCACTTTTTTTGTTTTGCCATCACTTACATACCTTCCTTGGGAAAAAAATAAAACCAAACAGAACGAATAACACATTGGTCATGTGTGAAAATGTGTCGCATTTTGCACCTCTCATCCCTCAATTCTCTGGCAAAAATTGGAAAGCACTCTTTATCAGTCTTCTAAAGTGACCAACCATTAGTGGTTGATAAAAAGTTCCTAAGTCTTTCAGAGATGTCTTCTTTTACATTATTGCCATTATTATATGTATAAATTGTTCTCCCACTTCTGCTCACTTAACTCTTCATCAATCTCTGAAATCAGAAGACTCAGCTTAAATCCCATTTCTAATATTAGCTATCTTTGTGATGTTGGGTAAGTCACTTAACTTTCTGTAGCCCCATTTTACTCCTCTGTAAAACGAGGGAGTTGGATTAGATAGCTTCTGAGGACCCTTGTAGTGCCAGATCTATGATTCTATGATCTTATCAGGTTTCTCTGTATCTATCATAGTTACTGTTGCTTAAAGCATGATATTCTATTACATTCACATATCAAAACTTGTTTGATCGTTCACCAACTGATGGATACTCCATTTTGTCTCCAGTTTTTTATTGCCACAAAAGTGATAAAATAAATATGATCTTTTCCATAATAGGTCTTTATTCTCTCAGGGTATATTTCTGGGTCAAAGAGTATACACAGTTTAGTGAGTGACAGTTTTCTGGGGAGGAAAGGGTAATATTTTCATATTGCTTTCCAGAATGATTGCTGCAAATTCATAGCTCCACCAATAATGCATTGGCGTTTCTATCTTCTCACAGTCATTTAAACAATTGCTACTTTTCTACATCTGTGGGGCTCCATGGACAGAGAGCCAGACCTGGAGTTGGGAGGACCTGGGTTCAAATATGACCTCAGACTCTTCCTAGTTGCGTGATGCTATGCAAGTCACTTAACCCCTATTAATTGGCTATCCCTTGCTGTTCTTCTATTTTAGACTTGATACTAAGAGAGAAGGAAAAAAAGAGGTAATACCTCAGAGTGGTTTTAATTTATCTTTCTCTTACGAATAATTTGGAACATTTTTTTTTCATATGGTTGCTGATTGCTCACATTTCTTCTTTTAAAAACTGTTCATGTTCTTTGATTGTTCATTTACTGGGTAATGAGCTCATCTTATTTATTTGTGTAAATTCTCTCTATATATCATAGATATTGGGAAGATTATTTCTGCCACTTAACTATTTCCTTTCTAATTATAATTCAGTTAGTTTTGCTTAAACAAAACCTTTTTAATTTTATGTAATTGAAATTGGCCATTTTATCTTTTGTGACCATCTTTATCCCTTGTTTCATCAAGAACTCTTCTTCTACATTATTGCTTTGTAATATAGTTTGAGATCTAGTCCTTTTAGCCCAGCTTCATTCCTACTTTTCATTATTTCTCCTAAGATTCTTTGACTTTTTACTCTTCTAATAAATTTTGTTATTTGTCTTTTCTGTAAAGTAACCTTGTGGAGTTTGATCTATCTGCAATTTCTACGCATTATTCCTAAACTTATTTTCCTTTGTCAATAAGAACAAGTCTAATCCTGAAACCTAGAACATCCTCTAAACTTAAATCTCCCCAGGACTTAAATTCATCCTCATTTGCTGAGATGTGGAGAAACATCACTATCCTACCTGCCGTTCTCTGGATATCTTAAAGCTTATTAATTTCCCAAAAACATGACGCTAAGAACTGAACACAGGATTCTAGATATGTATTAAGTAGGCCACAATAAAAAGGAATATATACCTTCACTATTCCTGATAATATACTGCTCTCAATGCAGTCCAAACCACATAACGGCTTCCATATAACATTGATGTTTTAGATGAACTTACAACACATCAAAACCCCAAGATTTGAGCAGAAAATTGTTTTCTAGTCATACTTCTTCCCCTTTTTTGTGTTTCTGTGGCTGATTCTCTAAAATACCAAATGTAAGGGACATTTAGTAGCTCAGTGGATTGATAACCAGACCTAGAGACAGGAGGTCCTGGGTTCAAATATGACCTCAGATACTCCCTAGCTGTGTGACCCTGGGTAAGTCACTTAACCCTCATTGCCTAGCCGTCACCCCTCTTCTGCCTTGGAACCAATATATAATATTGATTCTGATTCTTAGACAGAAGGTAAGGGTTAATTTTTTTAAATCTCAAATGTAAGGGTTTTAATTTACTGTGTATTTTTTTATTTTAGTAAATTTTTTAATCGCTAGAAATCAGTACTTGCATTCCAAGGCTGTTATGAAATTGTGCAGTTGAGAGCCAGCATAATCATTGTAAAAAAAAAAAACCCAAAACTAAACAAACAAAAACAACAAACCAGGGGGTGAACTAAATAAGATTTGGCAAAATATTCCAGCTTGCCAAGATCTTTTTGGATTCGGATTCTGTTAATCCTATGTTAGCTGTCCCTTCAAACTTTGTTCCATCTGCCATTTTTAAAAGCCTACCATCTACACCCTAATCAAAGTCAGTAATAAAAATGTTATACAACATATGTCAGCTCCCGCCTCTCTCATTTCCTGGCTTTGTGATCCAGAAGAATCCTAATAATAATAATAATAATAATAATAATAATAATAATAATAATAACTAGCTTTGCAAAGTTTGCAAAGTACTTTACAATTATTTCATTTTATCTTTACATCAATCCTGGGAGCTAGTTGCTATTTTAACTATCCCCATTTTATGGATGAGGAAACTGAGACCCAAAGAGGTTAAGTGATTTGTTCAGGGTCACACAGCCAGTAGTTCTATAGGGTAGAATTCATCCTGTCTATCTGACACCAGACCCATTACTCTATGGACTGTGCTACCTCCCTATCTCAATGTCTTCCCTCTTCAGTCCATAACTATGAATCTGTGGTCTGATAATCAGGTTGTAATCTATATTTACACAATTTCTGCACTGGGAGTTCTTACTGAAGTTCTTCAATGGTAGTTTAATAGTAGTCCACCGCCGATTGGTTAGTTCATGGACATTTTACCAAATCCTATAGAATTCTATTCTGCTTTAAGAAAGCCTGATCATCACACATTTGAATTCATATAAAATGAAAATGAAATAACATTTGTAGAGAATTTTCCAGCTTTCAAGGTCCTTTTTTTACATATATTCTCTCATATGATGTAAAAAATACTTTATTAGGCTTTAAGCATTTTTAGTTAATGAACATCACCATTCATGGCACAGAGGAATGCTTCCTATTTTAAAAAGAAAAACCCACCATGATTTTCCTTTAAGCACAAGTTTCCCTGATGTCTACGAGCTCCCAGAGGCACCGCTGGAGCAGAATGCAGCCTCCCTCCCACTTGCCTTTTACTCAGCCTATGTATTAGAGAAGACATTGTCAGAGAGAGACTTTAACCAGAATTTCCGCCATGCCCCGTCTCAGTTTGGAGTGGAGCCTCATCCTAAAGGAACTGTAAGAGCTCTCACGGCCGGCTAAAAATAAGGAGGCCGGCTTTGTAGTGTTGCCCACGGTGGAAGAAGAAGGCTTGAGGCCTTCATGTAAGGAAATGAAAATAGTTTCTGCCTAGAGATTGCAGAGTTCTGATCCAGTCTTTTTCTTTTCTTTTTTTTTTTAACCCATTACCTTCCATCTTAGAATCAAGACTGCATATTGGTTCCGAGGCAGAAGAGCGGTCAGGGCTAGACAAATGGGATTAAGTGACTTTACCCAAGATCAAACATAATTAGAAATTGTCTGACACCATATTTGAATCCAGAACCTCCTATCTCTAGACCTGCCTCTCAATTTATGGGGCCACCTAGCTGTCCCACAGAGACTTGCTACAGAATTGTAATCTTGAAATGAGTTATTCTCCACCCAGGCCACTTTTCTAATTCTAGAAATTTTCCTGTTTGGAAACTCTCAGGCCTAGCAAGCTCAGGCCTACTATAAGGAATTATTAACACAAAAAAAATTGAGGCTGACATTCACTAACTCCCAAAGTCCATCTCTCAAGTGATGAAAACATCTTTAACTTCATTACATTCATTAAAAAAATATTATTCTGGGAATTGTATGGTCCCAGTATGTTTTTTTAAACTTAGTTACATTCATAACACCATATATCTATGCCTATCTATCACATATATTTATATATTATCTCTATCAAATACATATGTATATATGTGTGTGTATGCAAATATATTCAAATCAACAAGCATTAGTTAAACTATGTTAGGTGCCATAACTGAGGCAGCAAGTCACTGGAGTATAAAGAAAGGCATGGGAGCTAGCATGGTTTCCACAGGCAGATGCTTCTTTCCTACAACTAAGGTCATTCCTGACCAATTGTCCAGCATTTTTACCCCATAGTCATAAAGTCAGCATCAAGAAGATAAGAAGATATTTAAAGATATTTTAACTCTATCCTCTTACCTCTGTATTTTCCATCAATATGAAAGGCACCATGGCCAACTGCATAGGGAATTAAGGATATTATTTTAGTGTCAAGAAGTTAAGTTCAAGTTCTGAAGATAAATAATTAAATTTAAACTTAATTTCTCAGTGCTTGTCATTCTTTAAGATGATAGGTTTCAGAAAGCTCCTGATCTTCATCCACAGAGGGAGTTCCTCACTGGAAATTCCCAACACCAATGGAATCACAGACCTGGACAAAAAAGAATTTTAGTATTAAAATTATTCTGTATTCCTTAAGGTTATACACCAGGTGGGAGATGGAGGTGAGCTGTCTTGGATATGTGGGTGGCAGAACAACAGATAGAGATTAGTGAGTTCCCTCTGACTTCTTCAAAGGAACACATTGGTCATGTACTTTATTTTAGGATTTTCTCTAAGACTTAGACCCCTGAGTGATCCCTTAGATAACCTTAGAGGAGTTGTGATTTTATATTATTAAGCATATAGGATTTGGCGAGAAGGTAAAAAGCTTGGTTTGTTATCAAAAAATTCAATATTGTTAATCCTCAATGCAAATATCATTTGCTTGCTAAACTATTTTTCCATGAGATGCAAGACTCAATTAGGCCAAAAATGAATCCACACTTTTCAGTTATTTTTTTAATAACCTCCCCTCACTCCACTCCCAGCCTAAATATATAATATAAAAGTGTTTTCCTCATTTTTACTGATTAATGCCACTAAACTATAATAGCATAAAGATATGTTGTTTTTTTTTCTTTAATTTGGTTCTGAAAATGTAGATGACTTTCCAATCCTTCCTAAAATATAGCTAAATTAAGAAATTAGATGGCTGAGAGAACTGGTTGCCAGCAAAATGGAATTGAACAGCTTTTAGAACCAACCATCCTTCTTTGAGGGTTTTTTCAGCCTTTGAGAAAAGAACAGAGATTTTAAAGGACATAAGACCCATGTAACTAGTAATACCAATTTCTTGCTACCTGGACATCTCTTGGTTATGCTATGGAACCGTTCACTTCTAAAAGACATGAGGGTGAACCTACAGGAAATTGAACATTAGACATAGAATTGTCAAGCTGGAAAAGAAAGATCTTAGAATAAGCTCATATATTCTGCTCTTATTCCTTTTGCTTTTTTTGTTTTGTTTTAATGCAGAAACTGATAGGGAACTTTGAATGTATTTGTGGTAGGCAGGTAGATAGCCATGTTAACGTGTTTTATAAGTCTCAAGAAAGTGTCTAAATAGACAGTTGCTATGAAAAAGGGAAATAATTGGGATTATCAGCTCCCTTAAGGTTGATACAAGTTTTCCAGATTATGGAGAAATTCTATAGACCTGATGACTTTCTAATAGTCTTTTTAAAATATAAATTTATTTATTTATTTGTTATATTAAAATACCAGATATAATATCAAAATACCTCTCTTCCATCCTCCAATTAGAGAAGGATTCATTTGACAAGAGATATATGCATATATAAAACTATATCTTGTTTGTCTCTAATTACTAGTTCTTTTTCTGGAGGTGAATATATACAAGTCATTCTTTAAACAATATTTCTGTTGCTGTATTAATGTTTTCTTGGTTTTGCTTATTTCAGTCTTCATAATTTCATGTAGGTCTTTCCACGTTTTTCCAAAATTAATCTGCTTTATATGTATTTTCAGCTCCTGGCAAAATATCTAATGCATAGTAAGTATTTTAAAAAATACGTATTGATGCATTGATTGATTGATTGATTGATTGAAGAGTATTTGTTTATGTACCACTTGGAACCCCAGGCCATATCTTGGAAATCTGAATATATGAAGTCCCAAGACATAGAATCCGGTCCAATTCTTGGGGTTTTTATCATGTCCTAGAGAGAGCCACCCTGAAAAAATCAGTACAGATCTGAGCAAATGTTAACACTAAGTCAACTCTCCTGGTGTGCCAGTAGTTCATTCAGCAGTTAGTCTTGAAAATTATTGTCACTAGGTAAAAAACCCACTTTGAAACACACTTAGGAGCCTGTTGTGGGCAGAATATATGAAAGAATAAGACGCACCTCTATGAGGAGTGCTATAAATATTTAACCACCAGCACCAAGGGTTCAAGGGTGGGGAATGTATGCAAGGTACATTTTCTTAAACTTAGCTTCTGTATTATATTGATCCTGGGTATTCGTTCTAAGATCAGTAAGGGCTAGGTAATAGTGACTTGCTGGGGGTCACATAGTGTCTAAGGCTAGATTTGAACCCAGGATCTTCTATCTCCTATCTCCAGGGTTGGTGCTCTAACCACTCAGCCATGAGCAACACCTGAAAGGCACACTTTTAAGTTTAATTGACATTATTATTATTTCTCCATCACTTTCTTCAGGCATCATAACAATAAAGCAAGCCCCGATTTGGAGTATTTGTCAATTTCTGAGGTATAAATGCTTGCACTGACAGTTGAATGATTGACTCTAGTGAGCCAGTTCAAGCTGATGCTAGTAAGCACCTGCCTCTAGGTCTATGTATAAAACAGCAAGCCACATTAAACCTTATATTCTCGCAGCAGGTCAGTCTACTAGTATAGCTATGCCAACAAAGATCCTGTGAGACAATTGCTTGAAGGAAGTGAAACACTTTTCTCTCCCTCGTACCAGCTATCAGAGTCAGTCGCAGAGGATACCAGAGCTGGTGGCAGTGACCAGGAAGTAGTGGCCAGTACACAGAGAAAGCACCTGGAGATGGATGGGGAAAGATAGTCACCCAAGATTGGCAGCAGTTTCACAGATCATGGCCACTAGAAGTTCTAGCCAAGGACTCCATGAAAGCACTGGCTTTCAGAGCCCAGCAGAGAACTATACTGAGGGAAACTTCAGGACAACTTTATCAGTCAGAAGCTCTCTACACATGTGCTCCACCAAAAATGTACCCAAGAGGAGAATATTTCCCTGCTGTGATTTGATCAGAAATTTGAACTTCCCTTCCATTTGTTTTGAATTTGGATCAATCAGCAACCACGAAATTGATCCCACAGGCACTGATCCCCTGGGCGGTGCCAGGCTAATTGTGGAACTAGGATTGGTTCCTGGGGAGTGATGTAAGAGAACTAGTGGATGTAGTAAGGATTACAAAATGAGACACAGCAGGAAGCTTTTTTTTTCTGATACTGAGTTTCTGAGACAGACTATGGGGTAATTATCTACTTTCTATATTTCCCTTCCTTATTATCTTTATCTTACTATAATAAAGCTATTAACAGTCTTGTGACTTAAGGGTTAATTTCTATAAATGGTGACCACAACCTTTTTTTTACTCTTATAATTTAGTCAAACCCATTCTATCCATTATATTGGTTTGCAGAGAATATGTATATCTTATCAATCATTATTACAATACCTGCTTTAAAAATGCCCTTTGCTAAAAGCTAATTGAAGCTATGAACTGATTATCACTGGAAAGTATATCAGTGGGGGCTTGTGAGCAACATTATTAGAAATCCCTCAAGGTTACCCATAGAGTCCCAATTTGAAGTGAGTTGGGAGAGTAATCCCCAAAAGGATGTTCTACTAAAAATTATCTCTAGTAAAAATCATGACTGTGCTTTCTTGTGCCCTCATCTTTCCACCAACATTATGCCCTGAAAATGTTGCTAATGCCTCATTTATTCATTTGTAGATCTTTGGGTAACAGCAGAATCAGGAGCTATTGGAGTCACATAAATTATTTCCTTCTGTGATACACACTCTAGGTCCCATACCCCAAACAGCATGGAAGTCTGAAATAAGAAGTTAAATGTCAACAGACAAGATTCTGTTTTACATTTATGAACTTGAGCCAAATTTCTAGCATGTAGCCAGATGCCCAAGTGCCCTTCTGGTCCCTACCACTACTGGTGTTCTCACACATTTTGTTAAAATGGATTTAGTGGCAACAACAAAGGATTTTTAAACATAGAACTATGTGATCTTGGTAATTATATCTACAACTTTCCCCTTCTTAGTAATGGCTAAACCCCTGAAGGCAGGAGGAGGAAGAGGGACATTTTGAAACCCATTTCTTAAGCTGAAAGCTAAAATATGTACAACTATGAATCAAAAACATGTTGAAGTGAAATTTGTGACAACATAGGTATCTTAGCAACACAGTTTACTCTGGAGGATGAGGCTGAATTCAAAGTGACTGATATGCCAAGAGAACAGGTGCCACCTGAAACACAAAGAATGTTTGGGATTAATGAACTGCAGTTTTCATACCCAAAGACCATTGAATCATTCTGGCTTAACAGTAATATGAAGGACTAAAGAACTAATATTAAAGCATTAGTGCTAACTGCCAAAAGACAGTTGATGGAGGAATAAAAGCCTTATATAATGAGGGCCTCTAAGAAAGTAGAGAAAAGAAAAACATGGGCAGTGTTTGACCATATTATTGTTGGATTTAAATTTGACCTTTCCCCCACATTTCTACAAAAAATAAACTCATAACTCTAAGTTTTTGAGATAAAATAAGTTTAAATTTTTCTAAAATATGCTTTCTAAACATTTCTAAGATATGATAAGAAAAGACAAAATAAGTGATTTTTTTTAAAAAAAGGATTACAAAAAGTTCTTTGTTTTATAGGATGTCTTTCTGGCAGCAGGGAGGGGAAGAGCTATGAAGACGGGAATTTAGGCCTTGCAAAAACAAAGGAAATTAGTCAAGCATACATTTTACAGTATTATCATTAGTATTCTGCAGACATATACTGCTTTAATAAAACTTGATTTTGATATATCAGATTTCATATCTAATAGCACATTATATTTTTAGAATGCTTGTTAATTTTCAAAATGTTTTTAGATACATCATTTTACTTGAGAGCATAGATATTCATCAATTTTCCATATGGACCTAACAAACAAACATCCCAAATAACAAGAGATAAATTATTTGCATTCTCATTCTAAAAGAAAAAAGTTTCCCTTTAGTATCATAGTTCCTCTAGTGCCAGGATTCTTGGGTGAAGATCTCAGGGGGTTGGTGATTTTGAATGGGGGAAAAAAATCAAATCTTTATTTCAACTAACCTCTAATTAAATGTTGATTTTTAAAAACAATTGTTCTTTTTTAAAATTTACTTTTTAAAAATATTTTCCCATGGTTCCATGATTCATTTTCTTTCCCTCCCCCCTCCCAGAGCCTATAGGCAATTCCACTGGGCTAAATAAATGTTATCACTTGATACCTATTTCAATATTATTTCCATATTATTCATTTTTGCAATAGGACAATCTTTTAAAACCAAGACCCCAAATCATGTACCCATTTAAACAAGAGATAAGTCATATGAAAAGCAATTGTTCTGAAAAGAGGTTCATAGTCTCCACCAGACTGCTGAAAGGGTCCATGACCCAAATTCTTAAGATCCTATTGCATTCAAACTGTTGGACCAAGGGAAGGGGAGGGAAATAGAGGGGAAGAGAATGGAGGGAAGGTTGGCCAGGATACTCTAAAGATACTCTGTGTCTTTTTATGTCTTTCCTACTTTCCTTCTACAGAGATTCTCCTCCTGCCTAGATCAGATCAAGTTTGGGAAGTTAATTGCTTTTGTTAAATTTCTTACTCTCAGGAATATCCAGTTGTCAAACAGTTGCGTGATAATCACCTTTTTAAAAACAACCTGATCTTGGAGGTAATAAAAGCAGAATTAATTTAAATCATAATTTTGTAACCCTGATGCTGCTTTAAAGGGTTTTAGACCATTAAATTACCAATGGCAATGTTTGAAATGACTGTTTACCCAGTTGCTGTTTTTCATTATGTCCCCTGTTATCAGTGCTATAGATCACAGTGAGTTCTGTGGTTTATAGTTCCAAAGCTGAGAGGGAAAATTCCAAAAGAGATTGAGGGCTACATAGAAAAGGGATCAGGATTCTCGTCAGTTGCCCCCTCCCCAAACAAAAGCACTCTCTCAGTTTATCTTTATGGGGGTGGGGAGAAAGGGGGAGCACACACAAAAGCAGCTGCCTGAAACAGTCCCCAAAGATGGGCTTCATTTGCTGTTTGCAAGTCTTTCGCAAAAGCTCTCCATTTCTGATGCTTTGGAGGCTTCCTGTGTCCCTGCTTCGATTTCTACTTCATGCCAGCTTGAGCTAGTTTATTTTTAAAAACCCAGGAACCACTTAGTCCTAGGAGGCCCAGGCTAAATGACTAGGCAACCAGGCAATCGCCCAGTCAGGCAGGCTAAGCCGGCCTGAATTCCCACCGCCCCTTCCCTTTTCTCCCGGCCACCTCAGGGGGTGGAAGGCGGGCTCCATAGCAACCACTTGTTCCAAAGAACCAGAGGGATGGCTTCACAGATACTTTCGACTTGGGGAGGCCTTCTGAGGGGAAAGGGGGAGGTGGGGAGGTGCTAATCAGCCTGGTACAAAGGGTGAGAAAGTTTCCTCTGACCAGGTACTTCTCTGCTGTCTGGAGATCCTTTTTCATTCTGTCTCAGAATAGAATGGGGGAAGAAACTGTCTTTTCAGGAGGGAAAAAAAAGCCCCAACCCTTTTATCCTCAGTTCTGAGGGCTCTCCCAGCTCGCTCTTGTTTATCCCGCGAGTTTGATACTAAAGGAAGGGAGAGATTCCCAGGCCCATTCTGGGGAAGAGAAGCCAACTCTTAGCTGTTAATGTCCTGCTGATTTCTGCAACCTCAAGAATGTGAATATCTACCGGAGGGTGGGATAGGGAGGAAAATTCGGAGAAATTAAACTAGGACCTTTCTATTTTAATAAAAAGAATTAGAGAGTCAAATGGGGGATGGTGGTGGTGAGAGAGACTGGCAGAGAAAAATGAGCAGCCTGAATGAATATATACAGAGAGGGCCATCAGTTTTAACTAGGATTTTTGATGAGGTATGGATGAGGAGCTGTGGGCATGGGTCACAGAACGGGGGAAGCTTATTGTGGGAGTTGGATTTTATTCTTCTCTTTTTTATTTTTGGTGAGTAAATCCATTTATTCAAGCAAATCAGCAAACAGAAATTGAAGAAGATCTAAAAATGAGCATATAGCAGAAGCTATACAGTGAATGAACTCTTTGGATGGGAACAAGTTAAGATTTCAGCTCAGCCAAGAGAGTGGTCCCATCTTATCCAGGGTGCGAAAATTCTCTCTCTGAAGTCTCCAGGGAAGCAAACTAGAAATCAGGGACATGCTGAGGGGCCGGCTTCTCCTACATGTATTTTTTAAAGTTTAAAGAGACATGGAGGAAGGATGTAACAAACAGAAAGAGGGAAATTATTCCATATGTAAGAGTTGGGGCCTTTGGTTTTGTGTCCCCCAACTGGCAGCCACAATCTTCTTTGCCCTTCTTCCTTCATTGGTTCAAACCAATGGGAAATACTGGCTGTAACTGTCTTATCTGTTAGATCATGGGCATAGTGCCAACCTCAATATGGGAAGGAGTTGAATGGAATTCACTTTCCTTAACTCCACTAGGAATGAGTTGGAAAACTACTTTTTGAGAAGGGCAAATAGAAAGGTCCTCAAAGTGCCCGAGACATTTTTGTAGACCTCCTAGCCTGTCCTTTGGCCTGACTAACAAAAGAGCTTTTTTTTTTTTTTAAATCATTTATTAAGTATCTACTGTGTTCCAGGCTCTATGTTAAGTATTATATCATTTAATTAATATAATAACCCTAAGGAGTAAGAACTATTAAAAATCCCCATTTCACAGTTGAGGAAACAGAGGTAGATAGAATTTAAGTATCTTGTGGAGGGTCACAGAGCCTTTAAATATCTGAGGCAGTATTTGAACTCAAGTCTTGATTCCAGGCCCAGCCCCCTATCTACTACACTACCTTTAGCCTCTGAAAATTTTTTAATTAAATTAAATTTCTATAAAAATTATATAATTATATATAATACATAAATATAGTATATATTATATTACATCTACATATTATTTAGTATTTTTATATTTTAATTTTATATATTATATACTACCTTATTTATGTTATATATGAATATAATAAAATATATTATACAAATGTATTTATGTAATTTATATATAATATTTAATCCTATATGATATAATTATAGATAATAGTATGTTATAGAATAATTATATATAATATATAATAGAATATGATATAATATATGATAAAAACCTACATTAAAATTCTTAATTCTATATTGCTCTTGCTATTTTATTTTAAGAAATGAAAAAACATTTATATTTTTTGTTTTTAAAGTTCAATTAATTAGTTAATTAGTTTAGAGTATTTTTCCATGGTTACATGAATCATGTTCTTTCCCTTCCCTCCTCCCATCCCCTCCCATAGCCAACGAGCAATTCCACTGGGTTTTACATGTGTCATGGATCAAAACTTATTTCCATATTATTAATATTTGCACTAGGGTGATCATTTTGAGTCTACATCCTCAATCATATCCCCATCAACCCATGTAATCAAGCAGTTATTTTGAAAAAATGTTTCTTGAGAAAACAATGGGCAAAGCAGTGTACTAAGGAATGGGATAACAAGTGGAAAAGCAGAGATAGACCAGCTCCTACTCTCAAAGAGCTCCCATTCTAATGGAGACCACATAGAGAAAAGATTTCAGCTGCAAGTAAGATGAAAAGGCTATGTGGTGCAACAACCAGGTAGATGATAGAGCATCTTCTCTAAAGTCATTTCCACTGATAAAAAACATCTCCATGTCGGACAGTGAAGCATTTGGCAATGTCATAATATGAATGGCTAGAGCTTTCTTTTCTGGGTCTTCATTAATAGATGCTGCTAAAGGCATAAAGGCTAGAGCACCTCCAGAAAGCAGTTGCTAGGTCTTATCTCTACCCTCTGAAATAGGTGCTTGGAAGTGGGCAAGAGCAGGAGTCTAGAAAGCACTCTTATCCCTGAAGCTCTTGGATTTTCTTGCCTATTGGTGCCAGTTCTAAGGGGTGCAATGCTTGGCTGAGACACAATGGAGAAGCAAATGGTAGATACTGATTATATTTTGGGTCATCTCCAGCCTACAGTCCATCCTGACTGGCCACCAAAGTCCCTTTCAGGCATGGTGTTATTGTTATTATTCAGTCATGTTAGACATGTCCAATTCTTCTTGACCCTATCTAGGGGTTTCTTGTTAAAAATACTAGAATGATTTGCCATTTCCTTCTCCAGCTCATTTTACACATCGAGGAAATTGTGGTAAACAGAGTCGAATGACTTGCCCAGTATCGCACACCTTGGAAAGTATCTCAGGCCAGATTTGAACTCAAGAAGATACAAAGCAGCTAGGTGTCTCAGTAGATAGAGAGCTGGGTCTGGAGTCAGAATATCTAGTTCAAATCCTGTTTCAGACACTTACTAGCTATATGACCCTGGGCAAGTCACTCAACCTCTGTTTGCCTTAATCCACTGGAGATGGAAATGGCAAGCCACTCTGGTATACTTGCCAAGTAAACCCCATGGAAAGTATTGGCATAGTAGGGTCCACAAGGTCATGAGGAATCAAACACAACTGAACAATATCAACAACTCTATTCACTATACCATCTTGCTGCCTTCTCAGGTATGGTGAGAATCTCTCAAATTATCTTTTTCCTAGGCCTTAATACTAAATGAATTAGATTGAGCAAAGTCTAAGAGAAGCTTCAAGAAAGCTCTAGAAAAAAGTAAACTGGTAAAGCTGGTGGTCACTTTTGATAACCCTGTCATAAAACCAAGAGCTCCTGTCCCTGTTGTTTTAAGATCAACTTCAACTCAGGAGTTGGAGAGAGAAAACTGTATCAAATAATCAAGGCTTAGAGTTAGAACAAATTTTAGGTCACCTAATTAATATATCTCTTCTCCACCTTGTTCTACAAATTAAAAAATTAAAGTGACTTGCCTCAAGTTCCTTTTACTAAGAAGTGTTGGAGCCTGGTTTTGAACTCAGATCTTCTTATTCCAAATCCTCTGCCCTTCCCACTACTTTAGCTGCCTCCCAAGGACTTATGTAGGTACTCACAAGAAGGGTCAGAAATACACCTGAGGGACACAGGCATGGTCTCACTAGGAAAAAGAAAATTCTAGGGAGAGAGTGATGAAGGTCAAGGTCAGAAATCAAAATGGCTCTAAAGAGCTATGGGAAAGTTATCTTGTTTTTTAGAAAATAATAACAATGATAATAACAACAATTAGCACTTAGGTAGTACTTAAGGCTTGTAAAGCAACTCATGACCATTATCTCGTTGTAGACATTATGGGGGTATAATTATCTCCATTTTGTAGGAGAGGAGACTGAGGTCTGTCTATAGAGATAGAATTTGATGCACAGAGTCAGATAGTTTGCTTTACAGATGGGATTCAACCTTAGGTCAAAATCCAAATCTTTCTTTCTTTCTTTTCTTCCTTTCTTCCTTCCTTGCTTTCTTCCTCCCTCCTTCCCTCCCTCCCTTCCTTTCTTTTAGTATATTCTGACAACAATATATTTTCTTCCTTCCTTCCTTCCTTTCTTTCTTTTTCCCTTTCTGCCTTCCTTCCTTCCTCCCTCCCGCCATCCGTTCTTTCTTTCTTTCTTTCTTTCTTTCTTTCTTTCTTTCTTTCTTTCTTTCTTTCTTTCTTTCTTTCTTCCTTCCTTTCTTTCTTTCTTCCTTCCTTCCTTCCTTCCTTCCTTCCTTCCTTCCTTCCTTCCTTCCTTCCTTCCTTCCTTCCTTCTTTCCTTCCTTCCTTCCTTGCCTCTTTTTTTTCTACCTCTCCCAGTATAAACTAGTGAAGAAAAGCAATTTAGAGCACATTGAAGCTGGAAGGTAAGCATGAAAGCCAACTTGGACTGAAGGCTGACTTTTGAAATGTTAAGGAGGTAGGTTTAAGATAAATAATATTTGCTTTCTTGAACAACAGGGATAAGGAACATATCACAAATGTATGTGAAAATTATATCCGGATTTTAGAAGAGTTTAGATTAAAACTATGAATGTTGGGAAAAGGAAATAGGGACAGAGAGAAACTATTAGATATGAACAATATTACAAGAGAAAAAAAATAACTGTCTATGGGAAGTGAAGGAGAGATAGCCTGGAGTTGCCCTGCTTTCTGCTTTACAGGTCATCAGTGTACATAAAGACAGAATTTAGACATAATGGAATTTGAAGTATGAGCAAGACACTTACCTAGAAAGTTCCTGGAGGCAGATGAAGAAGGATGGAGAGAGAGAGATCTAAGGGAAGCTTAGGAGGCAAACTAGTGACAGGAGAAATCATCAAAGTAGAAGAACTATTTTTAGAAGTCTCAGTTTTAGCTGGGGAACTCAACTAATTTTTTAAAATAATGAGATAAATTTAAATAAACCAAAGAAACATCATGAGGTTTTGTGTGTGTGTGTGTGTGTGTGTGTGTGATTATTAGACTTAAAATAAACACAGTGAAAGAAAAGTGGGAGAGAAAATTGCATCAATAATAAAAATCAGTATCTACTACTATGCATAATTTTTAAACACTTTATTTTTGGTGTGTAATGAACCATTCCCAGGCCCTGCAAGCAAAATCCCTATCAATAGTTGTAGGCTATTCTATTAGAGATATATGTATTCTAATTATATAATTATTCACTACACTGACCATTTCTGTAGTCTCTGCTATAAACATAAGACTTCGTTAATTGTTTACCCAAGAGACTAGAATAGCTCTCCATCCTGTAAATTATGTATGTCTGTCTGGTAGGTTTTAGTGGAAAGCTTAATTACCTGTTTCCAAAGACAGCTTAATTACTTTCTCAAGGAACTACTCTTTCAATTCATTGGTTTTTGAAGGGAGTTTTGTTGATTCATTTTTATTTAAGCAACAAAGGAATTTATTGTAGGAAAAAAAAAAGTTTGCATTCTGCCCTGTTATGGGTGAATGCAGTCTCTTCAAGGCTAAAATGAAAGCTGGCAAACATATCCAGGCCTAGCATTTTCCCTGCTCTGTTACTGTTGAAATTATGATATAGGTTTTCAATATCCCAGAAATTAAGCTCTAAGGATATTCCTTCAGCCACACAAAGTATTCTATTTTTATTTCCTTAGCTTCTATACAAGAACCAGGTGCCATTCTTAACGCTGCATTTCTGGATGGTAATTTTCTACTTTGAAAACTTGTGTTTTCCCATTGCCTTGGGGCTTTGTCGCAGTTGTACTTTTGTTAGCTTCTTTATCCCCATATTTTAAGATTGGATGATCCTTTTGGTTAGGAAAGGTGGTATGTTTGGGGAATGTTAGGTGAAGTCAGAATCTTCTTTTTTCAATGAGTTGGCAAGGGACCACTAGTGGAAAGGGCTCTAGAATTATGGTCTGATTAAGTGGATTTGAGTTCTAGATTCTCCACTAGCTGAATATCATGCCAGCATTGTTATGTTAGGCAACTAACTTCATCTCGCTGCACCTCAGTTTCCTTTTCAGTCATGTTAGAGGGCTGAACTAAAATAGGGTTAGTCTCATTTTAGCCAAACATTCTATGATTCTAGGAAGTCAGTCAGCAGATTCCTTATAAAGTGGGACTAGAATTAAGCCAGCTAGGTAATTAACCTGCAGATTTATAACATAAATGCCATAGACTCATTGTGCTGGAAGAGCCTATCTGTAGCTTAGGCTGTTCTAAAGCCATTGTGACAGACAGACAACACCATTTGAAACTATCACCCAAGTCAGAAAGCTTTGCTTTATCTAACCCAAGACCATCCAGTTATACTTAAACTAATTATTTTATTGCTTTTTCTCTATTGACAAGGAAAACAATTTAAAGATGATTTCAGATATTTTCAATTCATCTTAAATGTTTGAATCCTAACTGTAACACAATAATCTATAGTATTCTTATCCTCAGTAGGTACAAAATCAAAGCACAAAATGATCAAAATTAAGTCTATCAAAATTAAGCCTTATCCTGCCTTCTTTTTTAATTTTTTAAGATAAGGGTTACACAAAAAAAGTCAGAACTATTAACATGAATTGAAAAATAGAAAATGTATACAAGGGCAGAGGGGCAGCTAGGTGGCACAGTGGACAGAGCTTGACTTTGGAATTAGGAAAACTCATCTTCATGAGTTCAAATCCATCTTCAGACACTTATTACCTACATGACCCTGTATCACTTAACCTGGTTGGCCTAAGTTTCTTCATCTATAAAAGGAGCTGGAAAAACCACTCTAGTGTCTTTGCCAAGAAAACCCCAAATGGGGTCCTGAAGAGTTAGACATGACTGGAAAACAACTGAATAACAACAACAGTTCAAGGGCAATTTATTATAATTATTCTGTGGATTACTAATTATAGACGATATAGTAAAGATGCCACAGTTACAGCTAAAACATTGGCAACTAGGTGGCATATTGGATAAAGCACTGAACCTCTTCAAGAAGGCCTGAGTTCTCATCCAGCCTCAACTATTTCCTAACTCTATGATTCTGGACAAATCATTTAGCCTGTCTCTGCCTAAATAGCATCATCTACAAAATGGGCATACTAACAGAAACTCTTCAAGGATTTTGTGAGAGTAAAACAATATTATATTTGTAAAATGCTTTGCAAGCCTTAAAATGCCATATAAATCTAGTGGCTATTATTGTTATTTTAATATTATTTGATGTTAAAAACTACAGTCACACTTCTTACAACAGGGAAGAACAGTTTACAAATTTATGAGATATTCTTATATATTGCCCTTATTCCTCCAAATAACTATTTAAGTAAATCCCTTTGTTTTGATGCCATGATTACTGCTTTCAGTAAATAAAAATGGGGTTGCTTTTCCTGAATATGTTTAGCAATTGCAAGAATTATATTTCATGTCACTCAATCACATTCTCATAATACTTAACATTTGCAAAAGGATTTCAATTATTATAAAAAAATTTAATAGACTGTTCTGGCCTATAGTTTTTCTTTTGCCATATTCAGAGGGCTTATATATCCAACTTGTCTCTAGGAAAGTCTATATAACACACACTGTTTGGAATAACTCTCCTACCCAGGATTCTTCTTAGCTCACTCAGTAATGGTCAGAGGGGGGCTATAAATCTAAAAAACTTCATTCTTGGTTCTTATTCTCATACAGTGACTGACCTTTGTTAAATTGGAGATTACCAGATGCTAAGTTGTATATAATAGCATTAAATAACAACTTCAAAAAATAGGTTTAATGGTTGAAATCTTTCATGCTGACATGAGCTTGAATCTACTTTTTGGCTACATATGATAAATGCTAGTATTGTAAGGAGCTTACTTTGTATTTTCATTGAGCTATGGATGGAAATGCCTTTTGTTTAAGTATATATTAAGTACAGGTCTGATGGGCAGGCAGTATTTTATAGTGTTTAAGATTTTGTTGTCATAATAGGATTTAAATTTATTATGCACAATAATAAATGCATTATTGGACCTTGTTATCTGTGTAGACACATTATGTTAATGTCATGGGGCTATGAAATGAAAGTGAATTCTACATCATTATGTAGTTATTGCCAATTACATAATGATTCAGAAACAGGAAGAAAATATAGGCATGTCCTCATAATAGTCATTAGATCAAACATCTCTAGAATCATATCAGTTTTAAAAAGTTCTAGAGGGGGCAGCTGAGTGGCTCAGTGGATTGAGAGCCAGACCCAGACCCAGAGAAGGAAGGTCCTAGGTTCAAATCTGGCCTCAGGCACTTCCTAGCCATGTGAAACTTGGGCAAGTCTCTTAACCCCCATTGCCTAGCCCTTACCACTCTTCTGCCTTAGAAGCTATACATAGTATTGATTCTAAAATGGAAGGTTTAACAATAAAATAAAATGTTCCAGAATTATAAAATGGACCTTTAACTAGAATACACATTTGGAATTTTGAATGTTGTATGAAAAATCTCATAGTATTATTATAAAGTCAACTGGAAACAATGCTAAAATAAAAGACTTTGAAGGAGCTATCAGAACATAGATTACACAAAGAGGCATTTGGCAAAGTTAGAAAGCAAGTGAACTAGCAAAATGAACACTTCAAAGAATTAAGAGAATGGATAGTTAATTTCCCAAAGTCTCCACTTCTACATAGGAAATCTGACTCAAGAAAGGTGGAATGCTTCTGGGAACCAATTTTTAATAACACTAATGGATCTTGTACTACAAGAGCTGTATAAGATCATGAAAAGATTTGTTAAGAAATGATACAATTGAATGACTAGAACCAGAACAATTTATGCTGTGATATCAAGGTTATAAAATCACATAATTTTGAAAACTTAGGAACTCTGATCAATTAAATGATCAACCATGATTAATGAAGAAGGATGCTGGAAAGAGAGAGAGAGAGAGAGAGAGAGAGAGAGAGAGAGAGAGAGAGAGAAGGGTGTTTCACTTGACCTAGTTTATGTGGTACAGGAGTTCTGTATTCCTTCTTTCTTGAATGCCTTCTTTCTTTCCTTCATCTCTCCCTCTCTTTATTTCTCTTTCCTTGCTTCTTTCCTCTCTGTTCACTAGGTAGGAAACAAAATGGACATTTGATTTTTTAAAATAAAATTATATTAAGAAGGTGAATCAACCTACTGTGCCCTAATCAATCACACTTGGAATGTTGAGTTTGTTCTGTTTGGGGGGAAAAGCATTGAAAACCTGGAGTATATCTTGAGAAAGGCAACCAAGATGGTGAAGGACTATGAGACCATGGCTTAATGGAATTGGACAAAGGAACTAAGGATGCTTAGCTTGGAGAATAAAAGATGTCAGAGGAATATGTTGCCTATCTTCAAATAGCTAAAGTGCTATTGTGGAGGAGGGGTTAGAGTTAGACTTGTTCTTCGTAGCTATAGATGACAGAATTAGGAGTAGTGAATAAAAGTTGGAAAGAAGCAAATATAAGCAAAACACAAAGAAAAGGCTACTGACAACTAGAGTTGTCCAAAGTAGACTGGAGATCTCCAACAATTAGATGACTACTTACTAAGGACATAGTAGAAGACATTTCTTTTCAGTTATCAAGTGAACTAGATGGCTTCTGATGGTCCTCCTATAGGATAGTATATAAAATGATGCCATCAAGGGTGTGAGGAGCTGCCTAAAGATACAGATGAAAGATGCACAAAGAAATCATTGAATAGGTCAGAGGGTGAAAAGGCTTGTGCAAAAAAAAAAATAGTAGCAAGGACAGGTTTTTTTTGTTGTACTGAAAGTGAAATGAAGATAAAAGGAAATAGAATTATTGGTTATGGCAGATGAAATGGTGGTAATGGAAGATAAAGAGAAAGTGGCTTTCAATTCTTTTTTTTTTTGGCTTGTTTTCTCTCCCGTAAATGATCTTGAGGCTGCAATTTTCAAACAAAAAGGGTTTGAGGGAATTGAAAATGAAGATAAGTGAAAAATGATGAGATAAATAATTACTCTGAAAATATTCAAATAACAAGGTCAAGAAAAACAGCATCCCAGACTGAAAAAATATTATAGATCTGATTGCCAAAATCAACTTGAAAAATTGTGGGAAATCCACCAAATGGGAGATGGGCAAATATTTTAATAATTTCTGAAAATAGGAAGAAGGTGGATTCTGTAGACTTTTTTTCTAGCAAGCTTGAGTTTGATTCCTGACAAAATTCTAGAAATAGTTTATAAACACTTTAGAAAGGGGAAACAGCAATCACTATTATAGAGTAGGAGGTTATCAAGGTGACATATCAGTTATTATTTTAAGCCATGATATCCAATTCCTTTACCATTCTGGTTGCCCTCCTTTTGGGACATGGTTCAGGTTATTTATACCTTCTCTAAAAACAGAATCAAATGCAGCTTTGTCAGAGTTTATCTATGGTATGACCCAAAGATATTATAAATAAACGTTAAAAAGCAGAATTATGAAGTACTTGATAGATCATAATGCACTAAAACAGTCATCATACAGGCAGCATAAACAAATTACACAGACATAAATGGAGATTCATGTATACATACATGCACACACATGTGGGTATATGTTCGTGTGTGTTTATACACAATCATGCATATGGATATTTATGTGTGCATTTATTTATACATATGTACATGTATAATGCAGGTATCTATGTTTATGTTTATATGTATACATGTGCATTTATAGGAATATGTGTATAATATTGTATTGTATGTGCATGCATGTACACATGGATTGTGTGTATGTTGCATGTATGTGTGTTGTGTGTAGATATCTGTGTATATGTATATATGTATTTGTGTGGTTTATATGCGTAAATGTGCACACACATGTATATGTGTATCTATACATACACTTGTATACAGGTATAAAGCATATTAAAATACATATACACGCATAAATACACACTCATATATGGGACCTAACAATGCCTTTTCATTTCAGAGTAGATCTAGGTTTGAAAATTTTCTTTAGTGATGATTAAGAATCCTGGAGTTCTCTTTTTTCCATTTTGCAAGTGTCTGAAATTTTCTTATTTTATGAGATTGTCCTTTGCCAGTGCAGATTACAACAACAGAGGGATGAACGTGGAATCAGGAAGACCAAAGTTCAAATTCTGCCTAAGACACTTTCAATTTGTGTGACCCTGGGCAAGTCACATAATCTCAGCCTCAATTTTTTTCATCTTTAAAAGGAGAATAGTAATAACCCAACTTCCCAAGGGCTTTCTGCAGATGGAGTGATATAATATTTATTAAACACTTTGTAAATCTTAAAGTACTATAGAGTGCTAGCTATTATTAATAATATATAATTAATTATAATTAATAATATTATTATTGACTGCTAAAATATGGTGGTAAACTTAGTGCTATATATTTTAATGTATTAGTATGAATAAAAAAAATAGCCAATATATGTACCTCAATTTTACAAAGTTTGTTTCACTCTTTCAAATTTCAAAATGTCCACCTTGACTATATCTGAAGAGGTTCTACACACTAATTTAGTCTGAAATCTCATTTTTCCCCCACAAACACCATGAAGCTTCCTAATATTACCTTGCATGGGGGATCAGATTGGATCAAAAAAGAGAGACATTTGGTATTGACCTTAGCCTGGGGCAAAGAAGAGGGAGAAAATTTAAGTAGGTTCTTTTCCTATTACCCTTTCTCTGACATCCAGGAGTGCTCTGTCTCTCCAAAATCAATTCAATTTTACAAGCAATAATTAAAAGCCTATTATTTTTCAAGTCACTTTACCAGGTCTACAATGAAAAAATATGGAACAGTCCAACTGACTTGGGAGAACCATTAACAATCTACAAATCAGAGCTTCATCTATCATTTTGTTGATTTTTCAGATTTAAGAAAGTGTCAATAATCCAGATTAAATTTAAAAGTGTATGTGCATATGTTTTCCCTACAGAATGTCAGTGATTTTACAATTATCAACAATCCCTCCTCCCTACCACCATTGTTTTAGAAACATCACTCTAGCTCAACTGGAATATACTTAGAGGATGGGGAATTAAGTCATCAACCTCACTGGAGGTGTTGATGCTATAGGCATAGGAATAATAATAATAATAATAATAATAATAATAATAATTGGTATTTACAGAGTGTTTTAAAGTTTGGTAGGTATTCTATTACATCTATTATCTCATTTGAGCCTCCCTAGATCAGTCCCTCATAGAACATACATTATTATTCCCAGAAATACATTGGAAATCCAAAGCCTGATCTGTACCTGAAAAATAGGAAGACTAATCAAAAGATAGGGCAGCTGGGTGGTATGGTGGATTGAGTTCAGCAACTGGAGCCATGAAAACTCATCTTCCTGAGAGCAAATCTGGCCTCAGACACTTAAAAAAGCTGTGTCACACTGGGCAATTCACTTCACCCTATTTGCCTCAGTTTCCTCATCTATAAAATGAACTAGAAAAGAAAATGGCAAACTACTCAAAGTTCTGCGTCAAGAAAATCCCAAATGGGGACATGGAAGAGTGTTGTGAAGGCCATCTAAAAATTTGTGAGATTGAAAATTAATATCCAAATACTCCACATATTATATTTCATACATTTATTAATAATAACTTGAAGCAAAAAGGAAAGTAAAAAGGCAGCTAACCCAGCCACGGTCAAGAGAGAGGAGGAGGGAGAGGCAGAGTTACACACAACTATAAACAATGTAGGTGCACAACTTGGGGATGAAAAGGAAAGGTATTCTGGGAGATGAAGTCCAAGAGTTCAAGATTTTCTAATTATACAAATTTCCAGTGAGCAAATTTACATTTTCTAAGTTGGCCTTCTGTTTTTATGACTTTCTCTAAAGCTTCCAAAGTTAAATTGTGGGTGGAGTGTGTGAATATATAGTTCCTGTGAGCATGATTATTACATAATAGAGCTCATCCTGATTCTGGGAGATGATGTTCTTCCCCAATAAATTCTCCAAAATTCCACTGCCCGTGAGTTTTTGTAACTGTTCGTAATTATTCCAAGATCTCTAAATTCCCAGGCCAAAGGAGAGAGCTGGCTGCCCCTGTGCCCTCCGTGTGTCACACTGAGATCTCCCTCCTAACAGATACCCAAAGGGCTGCCCCTTGGAGCTGCTCTCCAATAACCTCTCTCTCACTTCTTTGCAAGGTTACTGTTCTGCTTATGGTGCCCCTTCAGCACCTTGGCCTGCATTTTATCATATCAGTTACTGCCTTGGGCCATTTGAGACCTATTTCTGTAAGGTTTTGTTCATCTGACATGTATTTATTGAGCGCCTACAACATCCAGGGCATCTTGGGGAAGCACGGTCCTGATGAAGACACAGTCCTTGACCTCAAAATACTTCACAGTCTTGTAGCTTCAGGAAGAAAAAATAATAATATTATATATTATTTGTTAGTATATATTTATATATTATGTATTATATTATATTATTATGTTCTTTATTTATTATAATAATGCAATTATTATAATAATATATTTACTATATTATACATTCACTATAATAATATATTTACTTATTATTATATATTTCGTATATAATTATGTGTTCTGTTTATTATATATAATTGATATATTAAATAATAATTATTGTTCCTGTTGCTCACATTTACATAGCATTTTCAGCATCACAGATCATACATTTTAGAGCAAGAAGGGACTTTGGAGATCACCAGGTCCAGCCTCCTCCCCTTACAAATGAGGAAACTAGAGGCCAGAGCCTTAATGCCTTACTTGCCCAAGGTCACCCCAGTAGTTAGTAGCACCGTTTTCTTCACAGTCTTGAATTGTAGAGTTTATAATACCAGTATTATTGCCCTAATTTTACAGGAAAGAGATTTAACAACTTGCTTGTGGTCACCTGGTGGCTCAATAACAGAAACCAGACCTCTGAACTCCAAACTCCAGTACTTTTCCTATAACAACACCAGGCATTAAGGAACCTTGGCAGATATTAAAGTGTTATCTATCGGCATCAGTTGAGATTATTATATATGCCACAAAGGGAATGAATAAATTGTCCAGAAGTATCACTTTTAGCAGGAAGAGTCAGGGCAGGTTTCATAGAAGTTTTTGCTCTCATTGTTCAGTCATATCTGACTTCATGACCCCATTTGGGATTTTCCTGGCAAAGATGCTAGGCTGGTTTGCCATTTTCTTTTCCAATTCATTTTACGAATGAGGAAACTGAGGCAAACAGGATTAAGTGACTTGCCCACAGTCACACAGCTAGTAAATATCTGAGGCTGGATTTGAACTCAGGAAGACGAATCTTCCTGATTCTAGGCATGGCATGGTGTTATTTCCACACTGCTACCTCGCTTAAATTGGTTTCTGAAGTTATAGGATCTCCCTTTTCATGAACACTAAATCTTGTTTATTTAGAAAGTTTTAGCCACACTTTCCTACCCTCTGTTGTTCTTTGCAGCAGGCACAGTGGAAGAGAGAAGGGTGGTGTTGACTTGGAACAAGAGCTTTAAAGGGAATTCAGGGAAAGGAAAAACACTGTCCCCAGGCACTCATAGGTTACTTTTCTTATTAACATTGGCAGGATGGTTCCCCGAGGCTACTATAGATGTTTGTCCTGAGTTTTGGAGCCAAAATTCTACAAACTTAAGTAGAAATACTACTGTACAGTGGAGGGCATGCCAGAGGCCTAGAACAGTGCCCAGACTGAAGCCAAGAGACAATATCTGACTACAAATGATTTAGGATTTTACTTCTAGAGCAAGAAGAGACTAAAGAAATCATCTAGTCCAACTCCCCTACTTTACAAAAGAGGAAACTGAGGCATAGAGAGACTAAGTAATATGTCCAAGGTCATATAGCAGTGAGCCATCAGAGGTAGGAGTTGAAACCAGATCTTTCTAGATTCAGCTAGCTATGAATTTGTTGTTGTCTTTTAGCTGTTTCAGCCTTATTTGACTTTTCATGACCCCATTCAGGATTTTCTTGGCAGAGATACTGTGGGAGTTTGCCATGTCCTTTTCCAGCTCACTTTAAAGATGAGGAAACTGAGGTAAACAGGGTCAAGCCACTTGCCCAGAGTCATATAACAAGTAAGTGATTGTGGTCAGCTTTGAATTCAGGAAGAAGACTCTTCCTGACTCCAGGTCCACCATGCTCCCCATCATGGTGAGGATAGCATGATTGCTAATTTATTCATATTCAGGAGTAGTTTTCACACTGATGGAGTTTGAGAGCAGCATTCCTTTGAATTTGTTCTCCCTCTTCTCCCAATCTCCCTCCCTTCTCCCGGTAAAAGTTTAAATAAACCGTATTTTAGCCCACAGTACTTATCTGAAAGGTTATTGTTCACTGGGTCAGTAGTGGCGAGCAAAAGAGTAATGGGATTCCTTCTGACTTTTCTGTTGGACAATTTTGTATTCATTTGTATTTCATAGAATGATTGATTTAGACCTGAAAGAGACTTTATGAATCATCAAGTATAACTTCTTCATTTTAAAGATGAGAAAACCAAAGCCCAGAGATTACAAGCGATTTGCCCAGGGCCACTCAGCTAGCAGGTGTCTGAAGTGGGATTTGAACTCATGCTCTCGACACTACATCATTTTGCATTTCACATTTCTTTTCTTTATATGAGTTGTAAAATCTCAGTTCAGTTATAAGTTTGTAAAGCTTTAGATCTGAATTAAAAATTTTAGAACATTTTGTATTTATATCTGGTATATACTTAGCTATGTTCTATTTGTCTCCTCCATTTAAGCTCCTTGAGAGAAGGGATTATTCATTTTCCCCCCTTTGTATCCCCAGCACCTGGCACACTATACACAGCACATATAGTATACTTCTTGTTGTTCAGTCATTTCAGTTTTGTCTGAATGTTCATAAGTGGTTTACCATGTCCTTCTCAGCTCATTTTTACAGATGAGGAAACTGAGGCAAAGAAGAATAAGTGACTTGCCCAGGTTCAAATATCTAAAAAGTGTCTGAGGCCAGATTTGAACTTGGGAAGATGAGTCTTCCTGACTCTAAGGCCAACACTCTGTCCACCATACCGTCTAGTTGCCCTATACCTATAAATATATTCAGATGGGTTTTTTATGTTTTTATATATCTTTGTGGTCTTCCCTGTTAGAAGGTAAGCTCCTCATGAGTGGAGATTGTGTCCCTTAAACCTAGCGCACAGGAGACATTTCATAAATGCAGGCTGAAAGACTGCTTTCTGTAGCGGCTGCTACACTGATTTCCAGAGTTGTTCAGCAGCAATAAAAGGTGAAAGTGAAGGACCACTTACCTCTCTCTTCATGGTGGCATTGAGTATGAATGAGCAGGCAGCCTGGGGCAAGAATGGGAACCTGTCAAAGATGGAAAACTCTAGACAGCAAAACTTTATTTTCTAGTCTTAGTGGTGAACAATTGAACATGATCTCTGGACCCAAATTAGAGAAGCTCTGGGCTTGGAATGGCTGCTTTGGGGGTATATTTGATGTCAGTTAGCTAGCTGGCTGGGCACACAGGTTTGCTTTNAAGGAAGAAGAGAGAGGAGAGAAAAGGAGAAAGGGAAGGAGAGAGGGAAAAGAGAAAGGGAGAGGAGAAGAGAATAGGAGGAAGAGAAAAAGAGAAAGACAGAGAAAAGGAAAGAGGAGGAGAAAATAAGAGAGAGAGAGAGAGAGAGAGAGAGAGAGAGAGAGAGAGAGATTCAGAGACACAGTGAGTTAAGGAATATGTACTGTCCTTAAATACTATTGCTGCGCTTTCATTGGTTATCTACTTTCTTAATGTGACCAGTCTAATCCAGTCTTGCCTGTTAAAGCCCTCCCCTCCCCCAGCCTCCCTTTGCTAGAGTGAGGTTTGCAGGGTGTCTGTTGCTAGAAACTGATTACATTCAGTATATGGGCATCTTTCATTCAAAATGGACATCCCTATAGTTGAATAGGCAGGAAAGCTTTTAGAAGTGCATAATTTGTCTGAATCTCCTGATTTCTAAAAGAGGGTCGACGAGAAATGTTTGGATTTTTGTGTGCTAGCATCGACTCTTTTGCGGTTCAGATCCTTAAGTTTCCTGGAGCTTAAATAGAGAGCCCTTTAAAAAAAAAAAAAAAAAAAAAAAAGCAGAAGCCAGAAGAATTTGTCTAGTTAAAGTCGACCTCTTTTTAAGAAGTGCTTCATCATCCCATACTACTCCACCTCTTCGTGATGTTTCTCTGCAGCTCTCTGTAGGTTAGGGGTCTGGGTTGCTAGCAGAATGCTCATTTTTATGAGCTGAGTACAGTTCATCGACAGACATAGATCAATATAGGTCTTTCTTTCCTGTGAATTCCAAAATGCCATCCAAAGAATCTTGGTCAGGGAGGAAAACGAATAGACCTGCAGTTCACAAATCAAAGCGAGAGAGCCGCCAGCAAGATGTATTGATAGCAGCCCTGGGAATGAAACTGGGTTCTCAAAAGTCATCTGTGACAATTTGGCAACCTCTTAAACTCTTTGCTTATTCGCAGTTGACATCCCTCGTTAGAAGAGCAACTCTGAAGGAAAATGAGCAGATTCCGAAATATGAAAAGGTTCATAATTTCAAGGTAAGAATGTCTTCATTTTTTAACCCCTTCTTAGGAAGAGAAAGTTATTAGCAGAAAGATTCAGTCTCATAGGGATAGCTGCTTCTGTGATTTAAAAACAAGGATATTAATGAAAATGCTTATACTGTTTATGGGAATAAGATGCTTTTAGGCTGATTTTAGTCCTGGAAAAGAGAAGTTGTCTAAGTGAAACCCAAGCCCATTTTCTGTAATGCCTCTTTGGGAATCTCATCTAATCAATGCATATTTATTAAGTTAATAAAAATGGACTCTTATGATGCCAGATTAATTTTTATTTGTGATGCAAATGTGTCAAAAGACTTTTGTTGATCCTTGATTAGAGGATTAGATCTTAGTTCAGTTCTGTTAAATAGCCTTGGATGTGAGAAGCATGTGCTCTTGCATCTGGATTGAGCAGATGGTCTGCATTTCCCTTCCTTTCTGGCTTTTCTCCTGTGTTAATGAATTGACCATGATGAAAGGAGTATGGCTTACCCTGGGACTATTGAAACACTGACACTAACAGCCACTCTTCATTTTTTGCATAATTGTCTGCCACTTTTATGTAGCTTTTAATTATTGTTTAATGTGTTTTATCAATTGTACTTCAGTTATTATTTTTCCATCAAGATGATGCTTGGGTGGGTTAATGCAAATTGTATGTCAGTGCAACATGTATTGATAACATGATGCCTGCCCTGTAAAGTCTTGGGAGCCCCTTTCAGCAACATTCAGCTAATATGTAGCAGCCAATCTGTGCACAGCTCACAAATCCAGAGCCATTTCCTTAGTTACGAGCATTGGCATTTTCAAGGGTGACATCCCAGAAGTCACGCAACTTTGCCTCAAGTGTTTGCAGCACTCATGCTTTTAGTTTAAACAAAACATCCTTTTAGCTTTTTAATATGGAAAGAGGGAGAAACCAGGTCACAGAAATGTGATATGGAAGAGCACTCTGATCTTCCAAACTTGCTTTTCAAAAGATATCTTAAAACTTACATTTCTTTTAGATAGATGTCGAATAAAAATTCCAAAGGACTGTGCTGCAGTCATAATGAAAAAAAAAAAAGGTTTTTCATGGGATCAGGACTATTTTATGATAAAGAATATGGTCATTAAGAAGGTTCTCCAAATGTATGGAATGCATTGTGTTCACATTAGATATCTGATACAAATCTGATAGGCAAGATATTTGGATTATTTCTTAGTAGGTAAAGACAAATGTATGGAACATGTAAGCACCTTTAATATCTCAAAGCCACCATGAACATTTTGGTCTCACTTAATGTACACATTGATCTGAGTTGGCAAAGTAAATCTCTTTTACTTAAAATGAAGCAGAAGGAGGCCAGTGAAGTATCTGATTCAAAATGCAGGAATGATGCTTTTGCACCCAAAGTACAGTCTCGTCATGCGAATATGGTCATCTTGCACCTATATGTTCTGCCTCAGTTTCCTCGTGCATGAAATGGGATTAATAAGACAAGCAGATTTCATGAGCCCTTTATTAGCAAATAATACATTTTAACTATTATAGATAGGAAGTCATACAAATATCCAATAATTGTCATCTGGATTTGTAAGGGCTGAATTATTCCTTCACTGTAATGAAAGAGTTAAGGTTTTGAAGCATGTGCTCAAAGGTACACACACTAATCTGCTATGCAGTAAAAGAATGACCTATCAAGGATGCCATTTTGGTATTGAATCTTGTTCTATACCTTCTATTGGTTTTGATTAAATATACTAGAGTGTGTCTGGTTGGGAATTTGCTGGGTTTTATTTTCTCATTATCTGAAATAGCATATCCTCTAGGTATTTTGGTTGGCTCTTCTAGGTATTTCTAAGTTTTAACTTTAAACCTGATACTAATAGGCAAATGTTGTAAAGCCAGAAAGTACTGACTGTGGAATGAGCTGGGCCTCCTATCCTGGGACTAAGACATGTCTTGGAGATAGTTTTTTTTCTTTTAATGTAAGAAACCTATAAAGAGGATAAGGTTTCTTCCTTTCCTGAAGTTGATAAATTAAAACCAGCTTGGACACATTTAATCTCAATGGTCCTTTCCAACTCTAAATTCTATGATCCTGTGATTTCTTTTTGTCAAAGATATTTATGTTCAGAAAAAAAAGGCTAGATCAGAGAATACATTTTTGAGACCCCCCCTAAGAAGGTGAACAGTCTCAGACTTTTATCCCTTTCCATTAAAGTTATATTTTGTCATTTAAAACATATTCCTTGTCTAGCTTTAAAAAAAGATTTTTAAGGGGAAAAATCCATCCTAAAGCTCTCCAAGAGCCCACGATCAAATTCAGGCTCTCAAAGCAAGCAGCAAAGCCCTCCCACATGCATGCTCACTGCCAAAGGCCCTGTTTCACATATGGATGGATTGTTGTAGAGAAAAAAAAAAACCCCTGACCAATTTCTTGTGGGTATTCATCCCAGTGGTCTGGCCATTGACTATTTTACTTTGAGGAATGTGTTCTGCCTACCCAAAGGCCCTTGCAGCTTCATTTCAATGTGGTATTTTTCTTTGCTTCCTGTACTTCCTTCCCTCTTATGTAATGTTGCTGTGTGGTGTTGAACAGCTGCCAAGTCTCTTTTCAGGGGCAGAAGCCAAGGATAGCATCCTTGGTGCAATCACTTACCCAGGTGAAAACCAACATGTTAATTATTTTAAAATTAACTTTGCCTAGCTCCCCAAATTTGTTTTTGATAGGAGGGAAACTTTCACAATCATTTTATGTTTATAACAGAAATAAAGAGGCAGCTGAGGATAGCATAGTGCCTCACACATAGTAGGCACTTAATCAATATTTACTGATACATTGATTTATTGAAATCTAGGCAATATAAATATTTGTTTAAAGGATCACTACAAAGAGCATTGAAGGTGAAGCCAGGGGACTGGGATTCCAATCTGGACTCTACCACTTACCAGCTATATGACCTTGGGCAAGTCACTGTTCCTCTGAGAATCAGTCTCTTCATTCATAAGATGTGCATTCTTTACTAAAGTGTTGTTTCGGGGCAGCTGGGTGCCTGGGTTCAAATCTGTCCTCAGACACTTCCTAGTTGTGTGACCCTTCCCCCCATTCCCTTTACCTAGCTCTTACCACTTTTCAGCTTTGAAAACAATATAAGATGGAAGGTTAGAATTTTTTAAAAATTTTTAATAAAATAAAGTGTTGTTACAAAGCAAGTCTTTTATAAACTGTAAAGCACTATATAAATGTGAGCCATCATTATTTATAAGCATTGTGATTTTCATTGTTGGAGCGAGCATCAACGCTTCTCAGATCATACGAATATATGAATTTTTAAAAAACTATTATTGTAAAGAATATTTTATTTTTAAAAGTCTACTTAGTTCCTCTGGACTCAGTTCTTTTCTTTTTAAATTATTACCTTAAATGTATTATTCTTTGCTATTAATCACACAGAAAAAAAAACATTTAATCAGGGTCACATTAGTATGATGTAGTAGATAGTGTGCTGAATTTAGAGTTGGAGGAAGTTGATTTCAAATCTCAGTCTGCCCCTTATTTTCTGTGTGACCTTCCACAAATCTCGGAATCTCTCTGGACCTGTTCTCTCCTCTGTAAAAACTAGATGTCTTTTAAAGTTTTGCCATCTCAAAATTTGTGAACCCAAGTCCTTGAGAGAAAAAAAGTCTTCTTGTAAGAAGAAAAAAATAAATTGAACCTTGAATTAATTTAGCTGTAAAATTATACTCTTATATTTCCTTTTTAGGATGGAATTGGGGCACTACTTTATTTTGGAAAGGGGAGGGAGGAATGTCAAGATATCAGTTAAGTCAATAAGCATTTATTAAATGCTTTCTATGAGCCTGATACTCTCCTTAGAATTGGATCCTGAATTAGAGATATTCATAAACTACTTGGGATTACTGGTACATCCTTTGTGGTGGTAAAGAATTGGAAACAGAGGGGATGCCCTTCTCTTGATGTATGAATGTAATGGAATGCTCTCGTGCTACAAGGAATGATGGAAGGCAATGGTTTCAGAGAAAGCTGGGAAGATTTATATGAACTGATATAAAATGAAGTGATCAGAACTAGGAGAACAATGTATATAGTAATAGATATATTTTATAAAGATAAATTATAAAGATAATCAACTCTGAAAGATTTAGTAATTCTAATCAACACAATAATCCACCACAGTTCCAAAGGACTCATGATGAAATATGCCTTCCTCCTCCAGAAAGAGGACTAAGGGATTCAAAGTACAGATTAAAGCATATTTTTTCTCTTTTTGTTTTTTTTTCTTGGAACTTGACTAATATGGACATTTATTTTGCATATCTATACATATTTATAGGGGCAGCTCAGTGGCACCAGGTTTGAAGGTAGAATGACTCTTCTTCCTGAGTTCAAATCCAGCCTCAGACATTTAATAGCAGTACAACCCTGGGCAAGTCATTTAATTCTGTTTGCCTCAGTTTCTTCATCTGGAAAATGACCTGGGGAAGGAAATGGCAATTTCCAGTATCTTTGCCAAGAAAACCCCAAATGGGGGTCACAAAGTATTGGAAACAACAACAGAGTAACAAAGATTTGTAATGGGTTTTATCTTTCTTGCCTTCTCAGTAGAAGGGGCAAAGGGAGGAGGGAAGCAAAGAATTCAGAACAAAAAATAAAATAAAACTGAGCTTTTAAAAAAGTACTTTGGCATGATGGTGAGAGAGGAAGCTTCCTGTTTCTTTCCTTGCTTCCAGTCATTGTAAAATGTTATATAAAAGCTGTGGCAGTTTTCTGCATCACGGATTATCATGAAATCCTCTGGAAGGATTTACTTTACCCACTGTTATTTTTTTTATCACTCTACATAAGCACATTAAAGATTTCTCTTCATATTCTATACTTACATGTTCTTTAATTCAAGGGAGCCTGTATAATAACCACATTGTAGTAACAGAGATACAGCTATCATTAAGTAGCACTAGTCAAACATTTTATCGGCACATTTGGTAACTCAGGAAGAAGCCATCCTTCCTTAAGGCCCAGCTCCATATTAGCCAAGTTCCAAAAAGAAGAAAGAGAAAAAAATATGTTCCAATCTATACTTTAAGTCCATCAGTTCTCTATCTGGAAGAGGATAGCATTTTTATAGGAGAAATTTAGCACCAAAAAAAAAAAAAAAAAGCCTTTAAATTGTTTGCATATGTAGTTTTGAAATCTTGTTTCCCCTCTATTCCCAAGAAGGAGCAGAAGTTTCATCTTTAGTTTATCACTAAGCTGTTAGCTTTTAGAGTGTTTGAAGTATAATTTCACATTTTACAGGATAGAGATTGATAAATGTAATACGGATGTCTCAGAACTTTTCTCCTACTTCACAATATGAGTGCTCTCATCATTTATGTGGATAGTTTACTTCAGAATGTCTTTTCCCCAGCTCGTCTCCTGTTCAAATTTGTTAGATTTTAATTTTAGTTCCTCACTGTTCATAATGTAATCATAATAAGTAAGCAACCTATTCAAAACTATTAGATTTTATAGCAATTGACATTATAATCTTAGGACATTCTACATCTGATCTTTAATATGGATTGTTAAAGTAAAGAAAACAGTATCATAAATATGACCTTAAGAGTTGGGGCAGCTCAGTAGCTCAGTGTATAGAGAGCCAGGCCTGGAGGCCAGAGTTCCTGGGTTCAAATATGGCCTCAGACTCTTCCCAGCTGTGTGATTCTGGACAAATTATTTCACCCCACTTGCCTAGCCCTTACCTCTCTTTGGCTCTGGAACCCATATCTATGCCAAGACGGAAGATAAGAGTTTTTTTTAAAAGAATATTTTAGAAATAATTAAATATTTAGAAAACATAATGGGCTGGACAGTAGAATGTGGGATCCTTGAAGGTAGGGTCTCTTTTGTTTTTAGTGTTTTAGCATGTAGTCTAGTGCATTGAACAGAGCAGGCACTTAAATAAAGTGTACAGGTTGGAAACCACTGCTCTGGGACACTCATTCATTGTTGTTGTTCAATCATGTCTAACTCTTCATGACCCTGTGGACCATAGGATCCATGTGGTTTTCTTGGTAAAGATAATGGAGAGAGTGATTTACCATTTATCACCAAGGAGATTAAGCCAAATAGAAGTTAAGTGATTTGCCCAAGGCCACAGAGATAGTGTCTAAGGCCATATTTGAGCTCAGGTCTTCCTGATTTGCCCAGCTTTCTATCCACTGATTCACCTTGCTGCTGCTTTGATCTTTAGGGCCTTCCTATATTTTTATAATTAATTTATACCATATTCATCTTTGAGGGGGATGGCGAGAAGGAGAAGAGAAAGATGGTGCCCAGATCCAAGATTTCATCACTATAGGAAACCTCTTCCACCCATGGAGATAAAATCAACTCCTGGGGAACTCATAGGCTAGAAAGTTACCTAGAGCTTTGAGGGATGGTGACTTTCCCATGGTCACACAGCTGGTGTGTATTAGATGTAGCAGAACTTGAACTCTAATTTTCCTCACGTCTAAGGCCAGCCAAACTCTACACCAATAGAATCCATCAGATTCCTATGAGTTTTTTTTAATCTTATCTTTTGTCTTAAAATCAATACTAAGCATCAATTCTAAGGCAGAAGAGCAATAGGGGCTGGGCAATTGGGATTCAGTGACTTGCCGAGGGTAACACTTAGGAAGTGCCTCTTTTTTTTTTGAACCCAAGATCTCTCATCTCCAAGCCTGGTGCTCTATCCACTGAGTCACCTAGCTGTCCCTCCTATGAGTTTTAAACATAAAATCCGACCTGTTCTAATATCATTGTTCTTTATGTAATGCTCTATGCCTCCATGTAAATTCCAATGCTTGTCTAGAGAATCAGGTCACTGGTCTCCTTTGATTATAATAACTCAAAAGCCCAGTGACTGAATTCTGTTTTGAATTCTTACTCTAATTTAAAAGCAGAGAAATGCAACATGACAATTTGGAAATGGCAGGCCAGAATGTCTTCATTATTGTGCCACTCACGAGTATCTATCCTAGAGACACTGAGACCGAAATACTTTTCTATATCAAACTTAGAGGACAAATAGCAAATGTTTATTCAAATGAGATCGAATTGAATTTTATTGCCTAAATATAAGGAAACATTTAAATCAAACTCATCTATTCAATGTGAGTGAGTTGTGAATGAAAGTAAAAATAGATGGAGCCACAAAAAAACTCTGAACTCTCTGAGCCTAGGGCAGTGTCAAACCCAGAGGCTGAAAAAGACTGACAGTGGAATGCTGGAAAGGAAAGGCACCATGGTCCCTTTGAACTCTGAACATCAAATGACATTTAACAGAAATACTCATCAGATATTGCGGAAGGTAGAAATGGTAATATTTTAAGTATAGAAACCTACTTTTGACTTCCACCACTGTAAACAACAACAATAATAGCTTACATTTATATAGTACCTGCTCTGATCCAAGCACTGTGTTAAACAATTTGAAATTATTACCTCATTTGATTCTCACAACAATTCTGGGAGGTAGGTGTCCCCATTTTATATCTAAGGAAATCAAGATAGACAGATGAGAAGTGACTTGCCCAAGGTCACAGAGTAGTAAGTGTTGGAGGCCAGATTTGACCTTAGGTCTTCCTGACTCTGGACCTGGCTTTCTACCCACTGCACCATGAGCTACTCTAGAAATGCTGTAGAGAACCTGAGGGTTTGTCCTATGTGCCTATGTTTCATTCCTAAAACTTTCTTCCAGATGTGGCCCATTTTCAAATTTTTTTTTAATTTACAAACTTAAGAACCATCAAAAAAGAATAATAAATAAATAAAATCTGACACCAACCCCTTAGCATTAAACAAGGCAGAAGAAGGTGGATTAACAACAAAACATATATATGCAAGTGCATAAATACACATGCATATCTATATATGCATATAACATATGCAGATACATGATATATATAGAGAGAGATATGTGGATATGTGGACATGTACATAAACTTTTAGTTCTGCTAATCTCCATCCAATTCATTCTTTTTTTTAAACCCTTAACTTCTGTGTATTGGCTCCTAGGTGGAAGAGTGGTAAGGGTGGGCAATGGGGGTCAAGTGACTTGCCCAGGGTCACACAGCTGGGAAGTGTCTGAGGCCGGATTTGAACCTAGGACCTCCCGTCTCTAGACCTGACTGTCAATCCAGTGAGCTACCCAGCTGCCCCCTCTCCATCCAATTCAATAAGGATTTTGTGAGCATCTGTGAAGTGCCAAGCTCTTTGCTCAGTGCTCAAAAGTACAAAAAGAAAAACATAATCCTGCTTTCAAAGAACATACATTTAATTGGAGGAATCAGAAATATATGTGTGTGTGTATATATATATATATATATATATATATATATATATATATATATATATA